>NW_018408838.1:536891-548764 GCF_002113885.1 Mizuhopecten yessoensis
TTTTAAGATTATATCAGATAAGTACTGCTGTCTGTTACGAGAATAATTAACACAAGTAAATAAAAAATGAAAGTTGTCCTCTATCGGAAAGCCACAAACACAACAAGGTGAGTCAGAAAGGTTTTGTGGAATATAAATGTTGGTTTAATGAGCTACATTGTAGTCGGAGTCTAGCATGGAGTATTTGACCTTTGCGATTACCAGTATAAAAATAGTTTGGTGCATGTCTGATACTGTTATTATCAAGATGTGTTTTTAGTACCTTAACTGATGAATTTTCTCTGATATTTAGTGGTAGTTCATTCCAGAGGCGAATTGAAGAAGGTAAAAAAGATTCATTATATAAGTTCGTTCGTGTTTGTACAGTTTTATGTAAGTCGGATCTTGTATTGTATGTATGGCTGTCAGAAATTCTTGAAGGGACTAGAGAAGATAGATAGTTCGGCGATATTTTGTTGACCATTTTATGATACTGTATTAATTTGTGTTTTCATTTGGTGTCTCTATATAGAAGTTCTATATTAGCTAATTTGGTACCCCCTGTAGCAATTCTGGCTGCCTCTAGTTGCATACTTTCTAATTTCTCACTTAGATAATTTGGTATATTGTCCCAGACTATGTCAGCGTATTCCAGAATTGGTCTTATAAATGATAAATACATTTTCATTATTATCTCTTCTATTTATAATCAGATCTATGTATACTATTTAAGGGAGAAGAAATTTAAACGGGAATCTTTCGTGTTGCAATGAGGATAGCCTGAGCGCAATATATTAGACAGACAGACAGACAAACAGACAGTCAGAAATACTGATATAAACCCTAACACGGACACAGAGACAGACAGACAACAGAATATGAACCTGGCCATATTATGATAACAAACAAAATTGAAGAAAAACAAGTTGAAAATATGATTCATAAATATCTGAGACAGGCCATTGATTGATGTACAAGATAAACAGGAATCGTGCTGCTGTGTCCTACAGTGAGTGCAGTTTACAAAACAGACAGACAGACGGACGGACAGAAATCAAACTTTCAACCTTGCTACAATATAACACATCAAAATTGAAAAACACACCTGAATATGTAGATTATTGTTGTTTTAAATATTTTAGACATGTATGTGATTGGTGTACTAGATTGACGGGTATCGTGTTGGCGTGTCACTCTTCGCTGAATGCAACATACAAATCCGACCGACAGACCGACAGACAGGCAGGCCGGCAGGCAGGCAGGGCCGGCAGGCAGGCAGACCGACAGACAGACAGACAGACATCAGAATTCGCACCATGCCACATTATATATCCCCCCAAAAAAGTGAAAATACATCTGAATATATATGAGTTTGTTATGTCGTATATATTTCAGACATATTTGTGGTTAATACAAATGATTCATTTTTCAATTTTAATTGATAGTTTAAGGAAAGTGCGAATTCTGATACGGCTCTACATAATGGGAGGCCTCCACGTGGCTAGAGCTGGACAACAATATCTAGTGGTTATGAAGGCTGATTAAGGCCATTTTTGCTCCTTGTGCTTTGTCCAGATATGACCATTTTCAGCCCCCATAGATAGTTGTTGACTAACGTCCCTAACGTCTACATGTTACATTTTGGAATAGCGAGTCGAAATATGAAATCCAAGTGATGAATCTAATGATACTAATTCTATTACTCACTGGAACTTTGTGGTTTTACGTAAAGACTTCTTACGTAAAGAATGTGTCCTTTTTGTGTCCTTGTTTTCTTTGTCATGCTACACTTTCTGCAGTATTTTACTCTCTGTAAATGTATATGCATGACTACAGAGCTTCGTTTAGTTTATTTATGCATCCACATCTAAACGGTTAAGACGTTTAACTGAGCTGACGATATAACACGCGCGTTTTCAGCTTTATATAATAGCGTATGTTTGAGATGTAACTAATTTAAAAACATCATAACTGTGCCAATTTTTAACAAAATCTCACAATTTCTCAGAAGACTCATTCAACACCAGAAGAGTTTTAGTTGAGCAAATACTGATACTGGCGAAGGCCCGGGCGAACCCGATGTTACAAATAACACTCATAATTTCAGCTTAATCGTACGGTTGAGAAGTAACTAGTTTCAAAACAACATAACTATGCCAAAAAATAACGTATTCTCCTATTTTTTCACTGGTGTTATATATACATCAGCAACTGAACGATTATTTTTTTTCTGGTTACGTTTAAATCTAGCTAATGGTAAGATTTTTGTCAGCATTGTGTTAGTAACACACACATCTTAACAAATACAGGGTAATTATTGACTTAACGATAAAGATGAAAGCCCGGGCGGTCCCGATACTGCAAATAACACGCATGATATGAGCTTCAGCGTAATGTAGCGAAGTATCTAAAGTTAGATCAGCATAAATCTTTTTATGATGAAGATATTTTCACACTGTCTTTTATGTTTTGTTTCTCATTCATTAAATAACCCGAGTAAAGTACTTAGATTAAATTAACTTTACAGGATAACGCCCGGGCAGTCCTAATATTGTAAATAACAAGTCCTGCAGTGTTGGTTAATTTCAAATTACAATAACTTGGCTAATTATGAACATATTTTGATATTTCTTTCAGTTTTGTATTTTTCGTTTCTAAAGATATGAGAATAAGTTACTTCAGTACAGTTTACTACACAGGTGAAAGCCCGGGCGGTGTTTGTATTGCAAATAACAAACGTCTGGCGCTACTCATAGGTGGTGGGCACGTCTATCAAATAAAATAATAGAATATATAAAACTAGATTCTAGTTTTATATATTCTATTTTTTTTTTTGATAGACGTGCCCACCACCTATGCGCTACTCCAGCGGGTTGTTGCGATGTTACAAAGTTCAAATAACCATAACTCGGTCAAATTTAATGATTTTTTCACCATTTTTTGATCACTACATTCATACTGTTACAAACAATGCAAAAAAAATACAATCATAATGGTGTATAAGTGGAGACAAACGCCCGGGCGGTCAATATATCACTAACGGGCTGTACCGGGCTGTACCGGGCTATACCGGGCTGTACGCCCGTACCGGGCTGTAATTAGTAGAACCGCCCGGGGTGTCGTGTACTTCCGGTACGACCCTTCGCAACCTTCGCTGCCTATAGCTATCTATCGTCGAGATTACGGTGTAAGTAATATTACATTTCGACCTTAACAGGGTTAATGACACAATGCCAAGGATTGCCGATTATTACCAATTGTATGAGAACTCCCTGCTGGCGGGCGCCATGGCTTAACCCAGGTTAGCTTTGCTCGCTGTACTATTCTTTTTTTGAACATTATTTAACTTTTCCTGTCGTAATGCAATGCAATGCATAGTGTGATATTTTGCTTTGTTTGTATTTTTCTATGCATTTTATCATAGGAGCCTGAAGTTCTGTCAATAATGAATAACAATATTAACACAAAAAAATACCCCTAATATGTTATTTTTAAGCATATTAGGGTTATTGTTTTTGTATTACTATAATTATTCATTATTGACAGAACTTCAGGCTCCTATGATTTTATTCATGTTTTGACTTAATAATAGCTCTACAGTATATAGTTTAGGGTGCCTCCGTAGCCGTGATCGCTAACGCGCACAGTCATTGTGCTACTGCAGCTGTGTGCTTTCAAGCGTGAGCTTCAGACCACTCGCTCTCCCAAGAATTTGGGTTCGATCCCCAGCGGTGGTGGAAAAAAGAGAGCGATGTCTGATAGGGTTAGTTGTTATCCCTCCGATGTCATGGTGGTTTTCCCCCCGTGGGTTTTCCTCCACCACGAAAACAACAGTTGTTCCCTTAGCGGCGTAGTAATAAAAGCTCTACTGTACGTACAGAGCTTAGGTTTGTTGTTGACAATTGTACTGGCGGTGACGACGTTAAATAAAAAGATAATAGATTATTTTTATTTTACAGAGCTAATGTTTATTGTTCAACATATGTACGACTTGTATCTTGGTAGTATTAATATTAATACCTGGCCTCCTCTGCTCTGACGACGCAATATATAAAAAAAAAAAAAACTTGTCGTCAGAAAGCTACGTTTGCAGCTCTTAATTGAAGATCGGATGACCGAACGAGCCCCGCCATGGGGTAGGCATTCGGGTAATTTCGGCCCCCATTGGAATCAGCTTAATTATGATGTCCTATAGCATGCAACGTCAGACTTTTTATGTGTTTCATGGGCCGAACTTGCCACAGTATCACGGGCCCAAATTTATATTTCAATAGTGAGTGAATGGCTTGGCTTTTATAGTGCTGTCAGAGTAGTAATTCCGTTTCAAAAAGTTTGCATAACAAGAAGCGAGATCATGATTTTCTTCCTACCCTCTCAAAAGTAATTTTCTCCTGTTTAGTTATTTTACATTAGAGTTTTCCTCGCAATTTTTTCGTAGAATGCCAAGCCAACTAAACTGCTAAGATCCTTAAAGTTGTAAATATTAGCTCAAAACAAAAATATCAAGGGTGGCCGAACTTGCACTTCCTGTTTCCCCACTGGACGTCTACTTCTGGACGAAAAAAAATAAAGCAATATGTAGTAAGGGGAAGCATGTGTGACATGTACAGCATGTGTTACCATTAAAGGGTTCCCCTGGGCGCCCGAGAGCTACGCTCTTATTAATACTACCTGGCCTGCTACTGCGCTAGTCTAATCTGGGACAGACATTTCTATAAACTACTTTTCAAAAGTCGTTTCGATATGTTATATGATTTTCGGCACTTGAACTGACATTTTAACTTTTTTACTTCGTTTTCTATTTGTGTCCTTTGTGTTGCTGATTTTAAATATAAGTTTTTTCTGGAATTGTTTTCTTAACAAATATGTACCGAAAGTCCGAAACATCCTATTTTGAAGGTAACAAGTTACCGAAACGACTCGTTACAGAATATTCTATGATTCCAGTAAACTTTGGAATAACGGAAGAAGTCACAGTAATGCAGCTATGTTCTGTAATGTTCTGTTGAAGAATCCCCTCCTTGGATAGAAGAACCTCCGTTATAGTGGAGTAAAAACAATGGTATTGGGTCTCTTCAGTATAAACCTATTTATAAGTATGAGGAGGCAGAACCCAAATCTGATCATGTCAGTACCCAAATCAGATCACTTTTTGCAAAAATACTTATAAATCAATAAATATGTCAACAAATCATTTATAACAATGATGTAGTCTTAAAATGGATAGCCATGCATCATTTTTTGTCTACAGATTGTCAGTGTTTAAATTCAAATAGCACCAGAAAACGTAATTCAAAGTCAAATGCCACTGTTTTGATTAGGTTTTTAAAAATGGCGCGTGCAACAACTAAGCATTCTGTTTTGGACTATAAGGATAAATTCACACTATAGAAATACTCTTTGTCATATAAAATCTAAAGGTCATCAAAAAATGCTCTATCTATATATCGTACACATGGTTTTCCTGGCTGATAGCAGCGTGTGTATAGGAACTCTAGAGATTTAGATAACTCCAAGCCAATACACGACGGATGACTCCAGTACTCCTTGATCCTTAGAATTCCACATGTCTCTTTCCATTTCTCCCTACTTGGCATGTTGTCATCGGTGAATCAAGATTGTCCATTACAAGTAGTACCTTCGTTTTCTTAAACCAACTATATTTGGAGTTGATTGGCATTGAAAATTTAAGGTGCCTATCTGCAAGTTGTTTTTCAACCGAATCTGTTGAACGACTTCTATTTCCATATAAGGCAAGTGCTCTCTTGTGAATTTCGGCTTCAATCATCATGATACCTGTAATCATGCACATACACAGCAGTGTCTGCAGTGGTGTGTGGTAATTAAGGACAGAATCTGTTCGAGTAATTTCTCGAAAGAACCTTCCATTGTATAAGTTTACATGCTGGAGCTGGATCAAGTCCATTTACTCCGTGTAGCCCTGCACCCATGAGGGAATATGCTGTTTTGTGACTTTTTGTTATATTGTCATGCATACTGGTTGCAAGCTGATCCGATACCGATTGAAGGATACCATGATGTGTTGTTTTGTTAACGTTTGGCATAGAAATACCGTCCATATAACAAGTGTGAATAGCTTGAAGACTCTCATGTTGGTAGTATGGGAGAATTTCAAGTACGACACTCTTGTAATTAGTTGGTTGTAAGGTATATAGCGTTCTCTTTTGCTGAATTTAACGACCACGTTGCACATGAGTTGCAAATCATATGGTGTATCTTCCACAAAAAAAAGTGCTATGTCATCTGCATACGTCGGAGCACCAATGTATATAACACCTATGCTTTTCCCGATCTGCTTACCTTTGAGTATGTCCAATAAACTGTCCACATATATTTTGTTAGATTCAGTGCTGACCGCTCCTCCCTGCCGGGCGCCCTGTTATACTCTGTATGGTTTTGAAACACTGTTGTTCCAGGAAACAAGGGTAGTAGCATCAACACTCAAGTCATTCAGCAATGTCCGAAGTACTCCGGTTACACCCCGTAGAAAGTATTCCAGGTACACACTCCGTAGAAAGTACTCCGGTAACACCCCGTGGAAAGTACTCCGGTTACACCCCGTAGAAAGTACTCCGGTTACACCCCGTAGAAAGTACTCCGGTTACACCCCGTAGAAAGTACTCCTGTAACACCCCTTGTAAAGTACTCCGGTTACACCCCATAGAAAGTAATCTGGTAACAACCCGTAGAAAGTACTCAAGTTACACCCCGTAGAAAGTACTCAAGTTACACCCTGTAGAAAAGTTTTCCTTGAGAGTATGTCATGATAGACAACATCAAAAGCAGATTTGATTTGGTGTCTAGGAAAGCAATGTATAACGGTTTGTTATATTGCTTGGCACACAAGATGGCCTCTTGTAGTATATAAGAGCACAGTTCATTGGGGACACATGTGCTGTAAAGCCCGGTTGAAGTGGATTTTGTGTTGGTTCTGTAATAATGCGCAGATAATCTCTAAAAATGCACTCGATGAACTTGGATATGACTGGCATCACAGTAATTCCCCTGTATGAGGTTCCTAGGTGTTTATCTCCCTTCTTCTTGTATATAGGTGTTGGTTATTCAGGGATGCTGCTGACAGCAATGATCTGTACAATGATTGCTGTGTGAATGTCCAGAAGCTCATCACCCCCATAGATAAAATGCTCCACATACATCATGTGCTTTACCCTTATTGAGAATGTGAACAGCTTTACGTACCATCTCCCTATCAACAGCAATTGACGCACCAGCTTACAGTATTTACAAATATTTTAAATATGTAACAGGTCTAACTTAGCCTGTGTATGGTGTTCGTCATCAAAGGCGCCAGTAGTAGATGGCCTGGCTAACTGCCCAAAGTGAGTTCTGTACTAGGAGTTGGTTTATAGCTGTAACTGTATTACCTTGTTGTTTACTAACAAGTTTGTGGAAGAGAAACATGTCTTGTGATCGAGCTTCCATCATCTTAGATTTTATATGGTCACTTTTCTTTGCCCTGTGAATATGTATGTTTCGGCGAAGGTCCTTTTTTGCTCTTTTCTTGTTGACTACCGCTGGCTGATCTTGTTGTCTCGGTTTCCCGGCTTGTTTCCATTCTCGGAAACCGACCTTATTGTGTCTTTCTGCAGATATTATCTCTGCGATACGTGTTACTGTAAGTTTATGCAATTTTCGTACAGGTTTCCTAGCTTGTAGGTGCTGCAATATTTATGGCCTTGCCTATGATCTCAGTTAGTCTGGCGCGGTGACTGACTCCAATTTAGCTAAATCCTTAGATGTACTCTGCAGATTATCTATGTAGATACATGTAGCATTACTGAATAAAGCTCTATATGAACATAATGTAGGTCAGTGTCTACATGTACCTTATCCCAGTTGATCTAAGATGCACACAATGTCTGATGTATTCTTTCATATGTTCGCGATATGTTCAGACACGAATTGAGTTTGCATGATAAAGGGTAATGATCGGAGACATTTGACAGGAGAGAATCATGGCGTATAGTAACTGGGGCCCATGGTGCAGTCCTTTTGAGTATAGAACATAATCAGTTGAGCTACATGTATATCCTGCCTGTTGGGATGTATAAAGGTTGCATCTGTTACCTCGTAGGAAAGGTCGTGATCAGTGATGAATCCTTTTAGAGCAGTTGTTCGTATTGACGACAAACCCTTAGTGATACCAGTGTTAAGGTCTCCCGCCACAATCATATTTATATTTGTCCCAAGTTTTCGGATAGCTGACCGAGTTTTTCTTGAAATTCCTCATCACAGTTTGTATTCCCTCTAAATGGCATGTAGATGTTAATGACAATAAATGGTTTAGGTGTAGCAGACACTCTAATGACTTGAATTTTGTTGTTACCATCGTTGTACCAGCTGGTAAATGTTGAAGTTCCATAAGATTGGGACACCTCCGTATCCTCGGGGCCTTTGTACTCACGTGAGATAGGGTTGTCGGTAAGTTTGCATCACTTCGAGATAGCTAGTGAATCGAGTTCAAATTCAAATATCCAATGGTCCTGGATCAAAACGCTTGTAGAGATTTCAGCTTACTGAGCTAAGGTATTTTGGCTTGTATTGAAGTTTTTACAGATATAAGACGATGTATATAGTGCCAGAGTCACATTGTTGACGTTATGTATGTGTTTGAAAATGTTAGTAATAAATTTTAAGTACATTTTTAACTACAGCAAAATATTTTGCACAGGATGAACTTGGACTCACATAGAATTAAGAACAAAATTCACAGAAAAAAGCATGTGAGGACACCATACTTCTTGGCGTTGCCAGTGAAACAACCAGGCGAACAAGGCCACGTGACATGTACAGCCAAACAAATGTGTTTGGCAGACTATAATGAGTTCTGGCATACAAAATTTACATCATTCTTTTTTTCTTTTTAGGTGTTTTTCGATTATTTACAAATAGTATGATTAGGTTAAGGTAGAAAAGCTTATTTTCTGTATTTATATGAGTAAAATACAATGAATTTATTGTTTACTTATTGTTTTCTTCATTTACTTCAACAAACTTGCAAGGGTAAATGCCATGGTATAATTTCTCTACTCGAAAAAAAATGATGTCAAAAAGACTTGCAGTACGTGCATTGTAGATTTCCTGTTGATGAATTTTCTATTTTTTTTAATGCTGGGAGAGGTTTGAGACCATTGCTGTTTCCTTGGAGAATGTTGGGCATTTTCTTTTTCAATCCATACTGTTTACTTGTGCCAGCGCGCGATTATCAGTTTTTTTCTAGTTTAGATATTAACAAACCACTGAACCTTTTTCTTTTGCTAAACTTGAATAGTAGTGCAAGTCAATTTGTTTTTTTTTAAATTCAAAGTTTTATACAAAGTTGCATTGCATTTGAAAACCATACAATATTATAATTAGGTGGGGCCAATTTGGGCCAGCTACATACAACAAAATGAATAAAAATGGAATATATGACATATTATTCATACTGTAATACAGTATTTATGCCTACAGTATATAGGGGTTTATATTGTAATAGGAGATTCTTTAAACAGATGATAATATTAAATGGGCTAGTTCGCTATTGTATTAATTTATATACATTTTGATGATAAATAAAATATAGTTAGTTTTCATACGATGTATTGTGGGGAAATTTAGTGACATTTATAAATAAGGAATTTAAATGAAATTTGCGTTTGGAGGTTGTTTAGAAGGTCCTGAGAGAAAGGAACTTGAATAACTCTTGGGTCAGACAGGTTACATGTACTGTATGTCTATTTGCCATGTGATTTGACTCTCCAACTTTCAAAGTCAATCTTATCATCAGTAGATGGTGAAATACCCATATTTTGCTGTAAAATTGGCAAAAAAAACCCACTAAACAGACATGTACACATATGTTAGATTAATACTCCATAATTGTATGAATTTAAAACAAGATATGTTTTTTCTTTACGCATAGATCTGAGGTGAGCAGTAAACATCCGGATCACACTCAGATGAGACCACAATTATGGATATGTACAGCCGACTAAAATACTATGAGGAGTTGTCCCGCGGCCTTGTGTCTATGTGGCAGGCAGGCTGCTTCACGGATGTGGAGGTGGTGGTGGAGGACGAGTCTTATCACTGCCACAGGGTAGTCCTGGGGGCCATGTCAGACTACTTTAATGCCATGTTTAGCTCAGGTAATCTCACATGTATCACTGCCACAGGCAGGTCCTGGGGGCCATGTCAGACTACTTTAATGGCATGTTTAACTCAGGTAATCTCAAACGTATCACTGCCACAGGCTGGTCCTGGGGGCCCTGTCAGACTACTTTAATGCGATGTTTAACTCGGGTAATCTCACACTTATCACTGCCACAGGGAATTTCTTGGGGCAATGTCAAACTATAGCTGCTTTAATGCCATTTTTAACTCGGGTAATCTCACACGTATCACCGCCACAGGGTAGTCCTGGGGGGCATGTCAGACTACTTTAATGCCATGTTTAACTCAGGTAATCTCAGTTTTATCACTGCCACAGGGTATTTCTTGGGGCAATGTCAAACTATAGCTACTTTAATGCCATGTTTAACTCGGGTAATCTCAGACTTACCAGTAACCACTCTTATGACTGCTGATGATACACTCACAACGTCCCTAAACTAAAAGTAGTTATCCTTCCTTGCATTGCCAATTATCTTCCCACATTTTTTTTTATTGTACCTCTAGATAATTTTATCTCTATACCCATTACACATTTATCTTATTATCCCTAACCTTCCACTTTGACCACTTTCTGCAGTTAATCCAACATATACCAATGTTAAACCAGATAATACATGTGTCAGTTCAGGCAGCACTAGTTACTGTAAAAAATAATTCAGTGGAATTTCTTTGAAATCCATTTAAATGCATGCATGAATTCACCTAAAATACAGCAATCTTGATTCTCGTATTCTAAAAACTAATGTTTTTAGCTAGTCTGACCAGAAGGACCAATTGATTTATGCCTTGAAATGGCATCCATTATATGTCGTACAGCGTAAACTTTTCCTTTAAAAGAGCCTCACTTTTAATAAAATAAAATAAATGTTTGCCTTTGTGTCAGGAAGACCATGAGTTCTGTTCCCAAGCTGGGACATGTCAAAACCTTTAAAAATAGTAGCTATTTTATATATTCTCTGCTGAATATTCAGCATTAAATATAAGTCCAATGACTGGTTTATCCACAATAGGGCCAGGTAGACTGCTGTAAAGGATGCCTTCGACATGGTTTTTCATTGATGTAGCACTTATCTTATCTTTAAGTAACTCTTAAAATTAACATCAGATTCATGTAATTGCAAGGTGGCAAATGAACAAACATAATACCTGCAGCACACATGCATACATTACACTTATGGAGGCATGTGTGCTGCAGGTATTATGTTTGTTCATTTGCCTCCTTGCAATTACATTTCATTTCAAATCAATTTTATTGTATTCAAAAAACACAATTGGATTAGGCACAGGCATTGCCTATAAAAGCCCTTTCCAGCCCTTGCAATTACATGAATCTGATGTTAACTTTAAGAGTTACTGAAAGATAAGATAAACTTAGCCGTTAATAGGATGCAAAGGTTCGGTGACGTGGGATCCCCCTTTAACAAGGAAAGGCCCTCATAAGGCAGTCATTCATTCACATTTTATTAGGTCACCTGAGACAAAGTTTCAAGTGACCTATTGCGATCGCCTTTTGTCCGTCGTCGTCCGTCGTCCGTCGTGCGTCCGTAAACAATTTACATTTTCGACTTCTTCTCCAAAACCCCTGAACCAATTTCAATGAAATTTTGCAGGGACCTTCCATGGACAAAGGTCAACAAAAATAGTTGCCGGTTTAGTCCTAAGCCCCCAGGGGCCTGAGGGGCGGGGCCAAAAAGGGT
>NW_018408838.1:549650-575708 GCF_002113885.1 Mizuhopecten yessoensis
TGATACTTTGAATATTACATGTTAATAACTTGATTGGAATTATAACCTTGAATTGACAGTTTGATACTTTGAAAATTTTGAGCCAGCCCTACCCCCAAGGGCTGGAGGTGCTAGTTTCAAATCCTTTTTAGTCTGAAATCTGTATGCTAGATATTGAGTAAGGTGGTTTTATTGTTTTTTGTCACTTTGAATAATATTTCTGTTCATGTTAAAAACAAAATCAACTCTCTGTATAAATATATCAGGTGACCGTTAAGGCCCATGGGCCTCTTGTTATCGTTATATTGACATATATATACAAATAAAATTGATTGTTAAACAAATAAGACATTTGGAAAGGAATCCAGATAAATTAAATTGGTTGAAAGGATCCCTTGACCGAGGAAAAATGATATAATGTATAAAGATATCTACACTGTGGGCAGAAGGGCCTGGTCCATTAAGAGTATGTATATAAATTTGTATGAAGACTTTTGTTAAAATATTTTTGTTCTCCGCTTATATTCATCGGCTCTTCTGATTGACAGATCACATCATTGTTTGACATAATTTGATTTTTTTTAAATACCCAGGTATGGACATGTAAGCTATTAAGGCCCGTGGGCCTCTTGTTCATTGTTTATGTTTATTTTAGGTTGTGACATTTCTTTGTCAAACATTACTGTTTACATTGTAACGATCATTGTCATTTGACAGGTTTTAGGAAGAAAATATTCTGTGTGTAATTGGCTGTTGACAGGTTTCAAGGGATGACATTTCTATAAAGAATGGTTGTCTATTAACAGGTTTCTCAGAGTCACATTTCTATAAATAGTTGTTTGTTGTCTATAACCATTGAACATTTGTCTGTTTTCAGGTTTCCGCGAGAGTAATGAGAAACGTGTGTGTCTGCAGGGTGTAGACAAGCAAACATTTGAGATGATCCTGTCCTTTCTGTACACTGGGGAGGATCATATCAACAATGCTAATGTCAGTCAACTCCTGATGGCCTCTGTTATGCTACAGGTAACCAGTCTACAGACTATCTGTGAGAACTTCCTGCGTCAAAACCTTAACATTGATAATTGTGTAGGGGTGTGGAGGATGGCTACTGCCTATGGCCTCCAGCATCTCGTCAAGACAAGCTGGACCTTCATCATGAAGTACTTCCCCGAGATCTGTGGAGAGGACGAATTTGACATTATGACTGCCAAGGAGCTAATTCTGATCATCAATGACAAGGAACTGTACACCTCATCTGAAGAACTGGTATGTGATGCTGCTATTAAATGGGTGAAGGTTGACATAGCCTCAAGGTGCAGTGACCTGAAGGAAATATTTGTCCATCTCAGGCTTAGTCTGATGGATATTGACTATCTGAAGAAACTTTTAGTCATGGATGTTATTAAAGAGTGCGATTGTGTGAAGATGGTACAGGAAGTTTTAGATAAGTCCAATGAGGAAGACGACAATAGACTTGCCAGTAACTACAGGGAGGAGGAAGTTATATGCATGGTGGGCACCCGAAGTCGAAATCCTGATCCACAGAAAACAGAGATCCAGTGCTACAGCTATCGTCACCGTAAGACATTCACTCTGAGGGACCTTCCTAAGGAGACAGGTCCCTGCTTTGCTGTATGTACGGATGGCAAGGATATATTCATATCTGGTGGTTACGTGGAACGAAAAATCATTCTCCATTTTGTATCTAAGGAAAACAAATGGGTGGAAAGCAGAATGAATGATGGTCGTTGGAGTCACTCAATGGTGGCTTCTGAAGATTTCATTTATCTAATCGGTGGGATGTCACAGACAAATGCAACCATGTCTTGTATTGAAAAATTTGACATCAATAAAAACTCCTGTGAAAAGGTAGGGGAACTACAGGTGCCTGTCTCATCCATGACTCTAGCTGTGATGGGGAAAATGATCTATACGTTTGGTGGGAAACATAGCAACCGTCAACCAGCCACTGTGATCCAATGTTACAACACTTGTACTGGTTTATGTGCAGTTGTAGGGGACTTACCCAGCTCCTGTGCTGGGAGTGTTGGACGAGCTGTGAATTTTGAGGACAGAGTCTTTCTCATCCTAAGGGAGGGCCAGATAGTGGAGTTTCAAAACAACTGTGCTACACTGGTGTGTAGTAGTACCAAGTTTGACCACTTTGGTGCAGTGGAGTTTGAAGGCCGTATCCTGATCGTTGGAAATTTGAGCGGAAAGTTCACAATGTATCTGTTTGACCCTCACACTAGTGAAGTAGCAGAGTCACATGCTCTTTTTAAAGCTGCAATGTGTAACTTTCATTGTCTTAAGATGGTTCTCAGCAAGAAATTTCTGATGTAGTGACTACTACTCATACTGGGAAATGGTACTCTTAAACTGCTCACATATCGTGCTCCTTAAACGGTGAATCAACCTCCTGATTAGTAGCCATCAAATTGCTCACTAATGACTTACATTGTAGCAGTTGCAATTTGTTTTCACTTTTTGTTGATTTCTGCATACATTGATTATGACATTATCTTTCTGTATAGGATATACTGTATGTATGCAGGATAGTATAATGCAATCAAAGACTGATACAGTTTTAATTTGCATGGGATACGGTATTGCTATCCATTTTAGACCAGCACATTTTCTTGTGTGGTGATATTTTGCAATCCTAGACCAGAACAGTTACAATTTGGTTGATGCACATAATTATAATTCTATCCATTCCAGACAAGCACATTCCTTGTGATGATAATTATAAAATCTGGTACCTGTAACTGAGCGAGATCGGGTTATCTCAGTCGAGGGTTAAGATTCTGTAACATCCCAACCTCGGCTTACGCCTCGTTTGGGATTTTGTTACAGAATCTTAACCCTCGACTGAGATAACCCGATCTCGCTCAGTTACAGCCCGAGACTGAGATAACTTGATCTTGCTCAGTTACAGGTAATTGATTTTTTTCTCGCACCTTTAATTAGAAAAGAACTATTGAATTTTGCTAAAAACTACAAGTATCCCGCCTTTGGTCTCAAATGATAATGACCTCTTCACTACTAAAGCTACATTTGAATGCTTCCGCGTAAAAATGCAGTCCGTTCTTACATGTACAGATATTACAACGTACATTTGTATTTCACAGTGTAGGTTATATTTTATCTACAACATTAAATATCTAACAACATAAAAACTATACATTTAACAACAAAACAGAACATTTATAATGCAAATTGTCAATTTCAAGCAGTTAAAGCGCGGATGAATACATTACAGTGTAAAAATTCCGCGAAATGTCACGTAAAGGTACAAGACAAATCGGACAAGATAGAAAAATCTAGCATGGGGTATAACGTGGGATATCTCTGTCTGAGGTGCGAGAAATATTAATCCTATACAAGAACAATTTTAATTTGATAGTGCATTCTTGGATCAGTACAGTTTTATGCTGGAAAGTAAATTTCAATCCTGGTCCAAAAGCTTCCTACTGAAGGGTACAGTCTGTTTTTTTGCAATCCTTGACCAGCAGTGTCTTATGGAAATTTGAAACTTTTTGTTTAGATTTCAGACCGCTTTTACCCTAGACAGGTGTATCCGCACTTTTAAGGGTGTGATATATCCTTGTCTCGCCCAAAGGTTGAGGCGGGGGTATTCCCCTATTCGTAACAATGGTATGACGCCACGTTAACAATATGATGATGTCACATTAACAGTACCATGATGTCAGCTCAATAATCCATCAACGTCACATCAACCCTGAATTTAGCCTGTAAAGTTAACAGTACTTTATGTACAAAAATGTATATGATACAAAATGGGTGTGCAGGGTAAGAGAAAAAGAATCATTCATCCCCTTGAGGGTGAGATAGCGGAAACCCTCGGGGAAAGATTCTTAAGTTCCCAATCACCTGGCAAAGCCTCATGTTTGGCAACTTAAGAATCTTCCCCCTCGGGTTGAGATTAATAGAATTTCTGCCGCCCTTGGGAATCTCAACCCGAGAGAGGAGGTTCTTAAGTTGCCAAACACAAGCTTTTTAAGGCTTTGCAAAGTGTTTGGCAACATAGAAATAGTTCACTATTTCCCAGGAACTACTAATAGGTCTTTAAGATATGGCAATAATTGGTTCCATTACTTTCACACTAAGTACTGTACTATTAAATACATTAAATGAAACTACAAACTCACTTTGAAGGTTGTCTTTTATACCCAGCAGTATGAAGTTCAGATCAAAAGTTACCCCAAGGTGCATTTGTTTTTCACCTGACTCAATCAAACAGAGAAGAGAAGAGAAAAGATCAAATTGACAGAACTAATGAAGATGATAAGATGGTGGGCGCCAATCTATCTCTGGGACCTCTTGTTTTATCTTTTGGTCTGAAAGCTGCTACAAAAAAAGATGGAATATGAAATACTCGTTTGACTAAATCAAAATACCCAGTAGCTCTTTCAAACATGATCAAACGTCTACAGGTCGACTGTCATTTGTGTATACAGATCAAACGTCTACAGGTCTACTGTCATTTGTGTATTCAGATAAAACGTCTACAGGTCGGCTCATTTGTGTTTACAGATCAAACGTCTTCAGGTCGACTGTCATTTTTGTATACAGCTCACATGTCTACAGGTCTACTGTCATTTGTGTATTCAGATCAAACGTCTGCAGGTCGACTGTCATTGGTGTATACAGATCAAATGTTTACTGGTCGACTCATTTGTGTATACAAATCACACGTCTACAGGTCGACTGTCATTTGTGTATACAGATCAAATGTTTACTGGTCGACTCATTTGTGTATACAGATCAAACGTCTACAGGTCGACTGTCATTTGTGTATACAGATCAAACGTCTACAGGTCGACTCATTTGTGTTTACAGGTCAAATGTCTACAGGCCAGGTCGACTGTCATTTGTGTTTACAGATCAAACGTCTACAGGTCGACTGTCATTTGTGTATACAGATCAAACGTCTACAGGTCGACAGTCATTTGTGTATACAGATCAAATGTCTACAGGTCGACTGTCATTTGTGTATACAGATCAAACGTCTACAGGCCAGGGCGACTGTCATTTGTGTATTCAGATCAAACGTCTACAGGTCAACTGTCATTTGTGTATACGGATCAAACGTCTACAGGTCGACAGTCATTTGTGTATGCAGATCAAATGTCTACAGGTCGACTGTCATTTGCGTATACAGATCAAACGTCTACAGGCCAGGTCGACTATATCATTTGTGTTTACAGATCAAACGGCTACAGGCCAGGTCGACTGTCATTTGTGTTTACAGATCAAACGTCTACAGGTCGATTGTCATTTGTGTATACAGATTAAATGTCTACAGGTCGACTGTCATTTGTGTATACAGATCAAACATTTACAGGTCGACTGTCATTTGTGTATACAGATCAAAATGACAGAACTAATGAAGATGATACGATGGTGGGCGCCAATATCTCTCCGAGACCTCTTGTTTTATTAGTAGGCTGTGTAGAATCCGTTTGGAAAATACATTGTAATTCTAGTCTTATGTTACTTATGTTACGTTAGAAATAATTAACACATGTTTGTGTTGTATGGTGGAATAAATAACGTTGATTGCGTAGGGTTGATTATTTTTCCAAAATTTTAAAATCCCGAGTTATATTTTCCACCTTTATATACAAATGTGTTTTGATTATATCTCTTCTATTAAAATGTTTTGAAAGTCATTTTATTCTAGTGACGTTTGAAGTAAATGCGACGAAACATGCATTCTGACTGTGGGCTTGACAGGTTTTAAGTAGATACAAAGGTTTGATAGAAACTTGTTTTCGCTGGAAAATCGTCATATAAGTTCAATGCGAATACCAGAAACAAGTCCCGTGGCTCACTTGTTTACACTCAAGGGGGGTGGGGGTTGAAAGAGCATTGGTCTGTTGGAAAATAAGATGCGCAATTGCATGGTAAATAGTCAAATTATCCATGCACATATGGTTATTAACCAATGAAAAGTGTCTTTACATTGCAAATGGTGTAGAATACCTGTGACCTGTAATTTTGTGTTGATCATTTTCAGAGACATATCAGCTTGCGCTTATGGTTTCGAAAGAGAATTGTAAATCCTTGATGAAAGGTTATGTATCGCGATTGCAGCCAGTTAAGTTAGTGTTTGGGTGTGACATGGCGATGACTAGTACGGTACAAACCTTGTCACCCTCGTCAGACAAATGACCAGTGAAGCGTAGGTACAGGTATAAAATAGGTAAGAGTTGGATATATATATAATGGACTTGTGATGTCCTATACCTATATGCAAATGGACACCCAATACAGGTCGATTTAATTGCTCGCTTTTAAGCATAGTCATTTCGCTTCTGATGATTGTGACAAAGTGTATTTTGTTCTAGTCATTGAAACGTCAAACATACACAACATAGAGAAAATGTTTAGAAAAAGGGTGAACATGAAGATGTAAAACCCTCAACAAGCTGTTACTCCTGGATCATCAACATTGTTCAGATGCTGATGCATTATGTTTTTGTTGTGCTAAACTTAATCATGAGAAATATTTACATTTTATGCATTTATATTAACCAATATCATGATAAAGGTGCTATTTGTTTAGTCTGAACAGCGGTCTATCCAATTAGCCAACATAACAGTATCACAAGGATAGGATTACAACGTTAAATAGTGTGTTTACTCCTGCTTTGGAGAGGACATCGAAGACAGCCTAAGCTTTGATCCCAACCCCGTGTAATAGTGTTTGTATGTTATACATGCAATGTTGGCCAATTGGAACACTTTGTTGAGCCTCATTTGGGAGAATAATTCATAACACCTCCGATTTTGTTTTATCTATGTTATATATAAATATTATATTATTATAAATTCAAGCTACACTGTACATACATCTATATTATAAGATTTGTCCTTACCACCAGTATCTTAGAGGTGATAAACATGTACTACAATGGTAGCCGGTTGATTACTGCATAGTTCCGGGATACTGTTGTTTTTACATTAACGGGACACATACGCGATATTCAACGGGAAACCGTATTTATTGCATTTTATTGCGATTGAACTATTGAAAAATACCATAATTTTATAGAAGTTTATAGAACTGGTATTTCTCTACCTGTCACTAGTATATATATGTTTCTTTTGATATGCTTGATCTTCTCCTACAATACTAAATATTTGGGTAAGTTACTCTATGATTTCTTGAGTTGTCGGGACTCATCTTCGGTGTCACTTAAAGTTTATATAAGTCAAAGTTCCGTAATTTAAAGTTTTCATTGTAGGAGCTGGAACAAATAAATAAATACATATTATAATTACCACCCGAACTTGTTCTGAATAGTTTTATGTGAAATTAATATGCGTTTACAATGGTACACTAAAACTAAGCACACGGAATTTAATCATCTATTCCTCGATGAGGTACAATGAACAGGAACATGTAATAAAGTAAGTTTTGCCAGGTAAACCTACCGAATGGTATCGCTAATTGACTCTATTTTTTGTAATCTTATAGAAAAGTAAAATGTAGAAATTCCTTGTTCGACATTCCTGGCCGTCATCGTTTGACAAGCTATCCTTATACATATAGAAGAAAGATAACTCTGACAAACAGCTATCTCACCTATAAGCTAGTGCTTTCAAAACATTGGTAAGATTTTTTTCAAACCAACTATCGATTACAAAATTTGAACTACTTCCCACCAATTTTAAAAGCCTTTTGTATGCTTATTGGCATATCTGTTAGACTTATATAATGCTTGGATTCAGTACAACACGACACAAAATGAAATAATCCAATAAAAGATTACTACTGCCAATGCCCAGTTGGTAAAAGAACTATGGGAATGCGTGCTCTTATATCAAGTATACTTTATTATCTTGGCTATCATAGCAATCTTCAAAATCAGAACAGTTGCACCCTAGGACTAAGAAGTTCCGACAAAGCTTGAAATAAGTAGTTTTCGTTTGAATCTTTAATCACCAGTTTGAAAACAAACTCAAGAGCTTCGCATCATTTTTCTCTTCCTTCTTTTTTACAAGTCTGCCATTCGAACACATTTCATACTCTTGCATCTTACAAAACATTATCTGTAAATGTCATCAGCTGTTGAAAGAGCATCTAACTTTAATGTATATATAGCAAAAGTAACAAACAAACAAACAAACACACAGTCTCTTAATTCCATTTGTATTGCTAGAAAGTTGTCTAAGAATCTCACAACTGATTAGGCAGTAGAATTAATGTTTTGGTGGCCATCTTGAAAAGAAATAAACCAACGAATCTTTACCAAACGTCTTTTCCGTTGATGAAATATATTTACTTCTTTTCTGTCAGCTTTCAGTCATAATGATTAGACTATACACATAGCTATACATTCTGATGTATAGACTATATGGTCATTTGATCCTTTCTTTGAATATGTTCCACCACATATTTTGAATTGCTATTTTTGGCACTGGTACATATTGTTCATAACCTAGTCCTTCTGTAATCAAAATATATTTGGTATACAAAAGTTGTAAGACACTTTGATTCTAAGAAGAACACTATTTTTGTCTGGCAGATATCGTTGCTTGAGATGGGTTCTGGCTGTTGATTTATCTGTAAATATCTGTTAACTCACCATAGCAAGGACTTTTACATATATACTGAAGCGTCACTCGGAACTTCTCGGCCGATACGGTCATCTACGTTGGAAGGAACTGGAATCGGGGCGAGGTGTTCCGAATGACTGAAGCGTATGATCCCTAGCTGTGGTTGCACCATAAAGGATCATTCAATGCATTGTTAGTTTGACAACATTTGTCTTTTGGGAAAAAAATCTGATTTGTTCTTTTAGTTTTATGCGTCTACGAAAAACGAATCAAGTGCTCCTTTGAATTGTAATGGTGTTTTTGTTAAGATAAGGTTTAGGTCTCACTAAAAGAAAATCGAATTCAAAGGAGGGGCATTTTGGAGAGAAAAACTTTTAGAATTTTTACCGGCTAAGTTACTGTTGTCTTTACATCTTGGACAATAAGAAAAGATACAAATATTCATATTGAACAACGTGTTTGGCAATCTATGTCTAAACCGAGAAAAATTCAGGCTGATGTTGCCCAAAATGTTACTGCTAGACGCTTTTGTGTGCATCAAAACACTATTCATACCTTATCAACAGGGACTACCCAAGGTCAGAACGTCCACGTGTACCGTCATTATTTCGGGACAATTACATCCGTGTTGTACACTAGCGATGCCACGTTCATGGATTACGAAAAATCAGCCAAAGAACGTTAAGCAATTACACGTTCGTCCACGACGTCCAGCTATCCGCATCGTCCTGCAACGACGTCATCGTGTTGTACCAAACTTGGAGCAAGAGACATCTCCGCTTTACTAGACCCGATTGGGCGCGTATGTTGTTTTCCGACGAGTTTCGGTTTCCAGAGTATATAGACGCGCTAGAGAGCGTTTTCAGAACAGTTGTATCGTGAAACGTCGTTCCCTTTGCGGGGGCAGTGTGATGAACCGGGGTAGAATAACACCGAATGCCAAGACGCCTCTGGTATTCATTAACGGTAAGTTCATCGGTACACGCTACCGCGATGAGATCCTGCAACCCAAGTCATCCCGTCCATGTAACAACTTCACTTGATAACATGACAACACTCAACCACACGTAGCACGCGTTGTGACTGATTACCTGACTAATTAGAATGTGGACCAGTTATCTTGGCCTGCAGCTCCACCTGACTTGTCGCCCTTCGAGCACGTTAGGGAGCTTTCCCCTGTGCTAGTTCGCATCTGGAATGATCGCGACATTCCCCAGGCGTTGGATACATGTGGCGTCGTTAATTGTTGCAATGCGTGCATTACTGATAACGGCCGTGGACATAACCGATATTGACGTTGGGAACTGGCTTAGCATATGATTCGTGTTTATTGTACCCTCGTGATTAAATGTGTGTTCCTTTGCAAAATGTGAATTGATTGATTAGGTGTATTTTACAATTCTTAACAAACTGTTACTGTACCTTTTGAAATTAATGTGTTAATATGAACTTTTTACCTATGTATAGTTTCTTTTTTACCGCTAGTGTATATGGGGATATTAAGTTTGATCTGAAACCTGAGATGGACTATGGTAGCAGCTGAAGATGTAGTTTTATACATGTATCTAAATCTAGGTATCGAATATGAAATAATTGAAAATTTGAAAAAATTGTGGATATTGTAAAGGACCAAAGGACCCGTAGAGAGTTTCCAACCTAACAGTCTCTTGTAAACGGTGTTTTAGCAGAGCATTATATAGAGAAAACCAACTTTGACATTAACAGAAAAAAGATATATCGTTACATCTAAATAGAATTTGTGCGCGTGCAGATGAAACCGGCATGAAGTGTAGTTTTGTTTATTCAGACGCTATTAAATCAGGGTTTTGAGTGTATAAAGACACCACAAGTCCCCAACTTAAAAAGTTATAGACATGTGTAATCATAGCAGGTATACATTTCGGTGGTTTTTCAATAGTATTTTTGTGTGTCTGAAAAGTACTTTAGTCATTTAGTTGAATTAACTTGCCTTACACTGCACGAACAATTTAGACAAATATGTCGCATATCTACGAAAAGAAAACTAACATTTGTATTTAAAGAGTACTAACTTCAATAGATGAATAATCCTTAATGTATCAAGTCTTTTAACTTTACAATTTAATCACCTATTTATTGTATATTGAACGTAATACGTTTTTATTCAACTTTCCGACGAAAGTCAAAATAGATAGAGAAACGGAAGGTTATTATAAAAGTATGTTTTGAAGATGATCTAAAATTGTAACCGTTCTAACTTTCATAGATGTAGAAAAGATAGACCATGCTCTCTCACTATTTATACATACTATAAATGTGCATTTTTCTTAATTTTCGAAATGTTTGTCAATATACAACAAACAACAAATAGCTATATATTTGGACACTGTTTTATTATTATCAACAATTTTCAAATTCAATATATATGAGATGGATGTGTAAATGAATTGGACTCTTTATAAAGATGCATTATTGTTGTATAATGTAAATGTGTATGTTGTGTACTACTATATGTGATATGCGGTCCGATTTGCTCTGTTTCACGGGATCTGTAGCATGTGAACGGTTAGGTGTGGATTACACATGGTGTATATCTGTTAGTGGTGTGTATGATGTGTAGCGTGTGAACGGTTAAGTGTGGATTATAGATGGTGTATATCTGTGTGTGGTGTGTATGATGTGAAGCATGAGAACGGTTAGGTGTGGATTACACATGGTGTATATCTGTTAGTGGTGTGTATGATGTGTAGCGTGTGAGCGGTTAAGTGTGGATTATCCATGGTGTATATCTGTGTGTGGTGTGTATGATGTGTATGATGTGTAGCATGTGAACGGTTAGGTGTGGATTACACATAGTGTATATCTGTTAGTGGTGTGTATGATGTGTAGCGTTTGAACGGTTAAGTGTGGATTATACATGGTGTATATTTGTGTGTGGTGTGTATGATGTGTAGCATGTGAAGGGTTAGGTGTGAATTACACATGGTGTATATCCGTTAGTGGTGTGTATGATGTGTAGCATGTGAGCGGTTAGGTGTGGATTACACATGGTGTATATCTGTTAGTGGTGTGTATGATGTGTAGCATGTGAACGGGTAGGTGTGGATTACACATGGTGTATATCTGTGTGTGGTGTGTATGAAGTGTAGCATGAGAACGGTTAGGTGAGGATTACACATGGTGTATCTCTGTGTGTGGTGTGTATGATGTGTAGCATGAGAACGGTTAGGTGAGGATTACACATGGTGAATGTCTGTGTGTGGTGTGTATGATGTGTAGCTTGTGAACGGTTAGGTCTGGATTACACATGGTGTATATCTGTGTGTGGTGTGTATGATGTGTAGCATGTGAACGGTTAGGTGTGGATTACACATGGTGTATATCTGTTAGTGGTGTGTATGATGTGTAGCATGTGAACGGTTATGTGTGGATTACACATGGTGTATATCTGTTAGTGGTGTGCATGATGTGTAGCATGTGAACGGTTAGGTGTGGATTACACATGGTGTATATCTGTGTGTGGTGTGTATGATGTGTAGCATGAGAACGGTTAGGTGTGGATTACACATGGTGAATATCTGTGTGTGGTGTGTATGATGTGTAGCATGTGAATGGTTAGGTGTGGATTACACATGGTTAATGTCTGTGTGTGGTGTGTATGATGTGTAGCATGTGAACAGTTAGGTGTGGATTACACATGGTGAATATCTGTGTGTGGTGTGTATACCATGAAATATATTGTTTTAAGAGTATCAATTGTAATTTGTATTGCGTTGTTACAACCGGAATAGATCAATTTAAAACAAAAGTTAATTTTGTTTTTCAGAAGTCGTCAAATATACAATAATCATTCATTTCCATATGCAGTTTTTTATGTTTTATATATATCAAATTAGTATGTACAATCATACATTCGTTTTGAGCATACAATTCGTTGATCGGTATTGATTCACGTCAGTACAATTGTGCGATTTTACATGTACAAGAATATACACTACAATGTTACAAAAATAGACAACATCCGTTTGACATTACACGAGCTTTACCTTTGATAATGAATTAAGCTGATTATATTTTCATGAAAACTAATGATAACACTATTTAATAGGACAAGAAGGATCCTTATTACATGTAGATATCAATGTTGGTGCCCTAGAATGAGTGCCGGTTATTATATTTTTCTCACGAAAAATGAACACCTAATTCTGTGCTGAAATAATGTTTCATGCTACATTGAAATCAGGCCAAACATAAAATCCAAGTGATTTAATCTCGAAGTCGATATGTGAAACCGTTGTCATGCTTAAGCATGGATTCTGTGTCCATGCTTTATTTATAGTTTCAGATAAAATTAATAAAAATCTTATTTTGTTAATGATTTGGAAAGTATTTAAAGAAACTTTAACCCGAATGCTGTTTTCAATAATAACATTTGACTTTTTGATGGTGTGACATGATTTAAGTGAGTTACAAGACAGTTTGAGCACGGAGTCCATGCTTGACCATGAGAACGGTTTCATTGATTCAACGAAATGAAGCATTTGTATTCAGTCTAGAGATATCACTATGAAAACAGAAATATATCTTCAAAAGATGTTTTGCTTCTACATCATTCTTTATCTGTCATAGGACTACAATATAGTCGATGTGAATACATACGGAATGCTGCAAACTAATTGACCTTTAACCTCAGTCAAGATAACAAAAACTTACATGTAATAAATAATAGTCGATATAGAACCATCATACTTGTGTAAATACAAAAAAATGGGTGACGGTGTCCATCGAATGTTTCCTAACCTCTGATATATTTGAGTATCAAAGGTTTATTGTCGGGAGGATTAGCAAACATAAGATGAGAGTAAATATAGAAAAGAAGGAATGTTGTGTTAAAGTTTATGTCACTATTGCCCTTATAAGGCAAACGGAAACATGTTTCTTGAGCATCAGTATACTTCTTCGTGCACTTTATGCATTTTATCACAGTTTATTTATTTACGCTCATTTATACGCTACACATTTTTTTTTTAAATAGGGCAGAGATCACAATTCACATCACATTTAATTACCAAACAAGCTATATACGCAGCTGTGAACACGGGCAGGGAAATGTACATAGACCTGATAACGCAAGTGTATTTGACGACATACTTTTCCAAAGTGCTAGTAATTTCTAATGTCAGCAGAAACCACTGT
Source organism: Mizuhopecten yessoensis (assembly GCF_002113885.1). NCBI lineage: Eukaryota > Metazoa > Mollusca > Bivalvia > Pectinida > Pectinidae > Mizuhopecten > Mizuhopecten yessoensis. The sequence continues at coordinate 563,397 of NW_018408838.1, forward strand.
GATTCCACTTTAGTGATTTTTTAAGTTTGCAAAATTAATGTTCTTGACAAACAGACATTTTTAGTTAATATATTGACAATTTGCAACATAAAAGACTGATGTATCTTTAGTGTGCCTAAAGTTCATCTTTTAATTTCCTGAATGACCCTACTTTATCAATACATATATTTTCCAAACCCATATGTATCACATGCGTTGCGTGATACGGATATAGTAGGCATTGACTGGGGTTTTTTTTCTTCTGTTAGGACAACTTTAAACAAGAATACCTTCCGACTGATTAAAGGCTATATACCAGTTGGCATTGTTCAACCGTTATTCTCTCATCAGCAATATATTCGTTGCCATTATTGTTTTAGTTTTAGAAAGAAAATTGCAAACGAATATACATGTATGTACCATCGTGTGTTACAAACAGTCATGTATGTAACATCGTGTGTTACTAACAGTCATGTTTGTGCCATCGTGTGTTACTAACAGTCATGTATGTAGCATCGTGTGTTACTAACAGTCATGTATGCACCATCGTGTGTTACTAACAGTCATATATGTACCATCGTGTGTGACTAACAGTCATGTATGCACCATCGTGTGTTACTAACAGTCATGTATATACCATCGTGTGTTACTAGCAGTCATGTATGTAACACCGTGTGTTACTAACAGTCATGTATGCACCATCGTGTGTTACTAACAGTCATGTTTATACCTTCGTGTGTTACAAACAGTCATGTATGTACCATCGTGTGTTATTAACAGTCATGTATATACCATCGTGTGTTACAAACAGTCATAGATGTACCATCGTGTGTTACTAACAGTCATGAATGTACCATCGTGTGTTACTAACAGTCATGAATGTACCATCGTGTGTTACTAACAGTCATGAATGTACCATCGTGTGTTACTAACAGTCATATATGTACCATCGTGTGTGACTAACAGTCATGTATGCACCATCGTGTGTTACTAACAGTCATGTTTATACCACCGTGTGTTACAAACAGTCATGTATGTACCATCGTGTGTTATTAACAGTCATGTATATACCATCGTGTGTTACAAACAGTCATAGATGTACCATCGTGTGTTACTAACAGTCATATATGTACCATCGTGTGCTACTAACAGTCATGTTTATACCATCGTGTGTTTCAAACAGTCATGTATATACCATCGTGTGTTACTAACAGTCATGTATATACGATCGTGTGTTACTAGCAGTCATGTATGTAACACCGTGTGTTACTAACAGTCATGTATGCACCATCGTGTGTTACTAACAGTCATGTATATACGATCGTGTGTTACTAGCAGTCATGTATGTAACACCGTGTGTTACTAACAGTCATGTATGCACCATCGTGTGTTACTAACAGTCATGTTTATACCATCGTGTGTTACAAACAGTCATGTATGTACCATCGTGTGTTACTAACAGTCATGTATGCACCATCGTGTGTTTCAAAAAGTCATGTATGTACCATCGTGTGTTACTAACAGTCATGTATGTAACATCGTGTGTTACTAACAGTCATGTATGTACCATCGTGTGTTACAAACTGTCATGTATGTACCATCGTGTGTTACAAACTGTCATGTATGTACCATCGTGTGTTACTAACAGTCATATATGTACCATCGTGTGTTACTAACAGTCATATATGTACCATCGTGTGTTACAAACAGTCATATATGTACCATCGTGTGTTACTAACAGTCATGTATATACCATCGTGTGTTACAAACAGTCATATATGTACAATCGTGTGTTACTAACAGTCATGTATGTACCATCGTGTGTTATTAACAGTCATGTATATACCACCGTGTGTTACTAACAGTCATGTATGTACCATCGTGTGTTACAAACTGTCATGTATATACCATCGTGTGTTATTAACAGTCATATATGTACCATCGTGTGTTACAAACTGTCATGTATGTACCATAGTGTAATCTTACACAAACACAAATAATCCTTTAGTCGTGCATAAATCAATGAATAAACATATTTGACCACTCACTTGTACTTACATGCACACATCATGAAATATACACATACTTCAAGACTTTTTTTACATTTACTCACATTTGTTATTTGAACAAACCACAAAGAAAAGGCAAGTAGATTTATCATATTACAATAATGTACATACATATTGTACATGTATAAACAACAAATGGGCAATAAAAATACAATTTTGTTATCTGAAACATATTTTGCATTGTCGACAATATCACGTACTTTCAATTCATTTTGTATAAATTAATAGGTTAGATGTGTAAAGATGACTTAAATCTGCTGATGAGCTAAATGAAATAATGACATTGTGAAGGACTCTTTGTAATGTGCTGGTTTTTAGCCGTGGCTATTCAAAGTACCAGAGGGATCTTTCTCAAATTTTATATGTAGGTTCCCTTTGGTCCTAAGCTGTGCATGGCAGCTTTTGAGACTGATCAGATAAAAAAAACCATGGCCGACAGGCAGCCATCTTGGATTTTGATTTTGAAAGTTTGTTTTGCTATTTCTCAAGAAGTACCAGAGGGATCTTTAAAAAAAAAATATATGTAGGTTCCCCTTGGTCCTTAGCTGTGCAGGGCATTTTTTTGAGACTGATCGGATAAGTAACATGGCCGACAGGCAGCCATCTTGGATTTTGATTTTGAAAGGTTGTTTTGCTATTTCTCAAGAAGTACCAGAGGGATCTTTAAAAAAAAATATATGTAGGTTCCCCTTGGTCCTTAGCTGTGCAGTGCAACTTTTGAGATTGATCGGATAAACAACATGGCCGACAGGCAGCCATCTTTGATTTTGTATTGAAAGTTTGTTATCGCTATTTCTCGGGAAGTATGAAAGGGATCTTTCTCAAATTGTATATGTAGGTTCCCCTTGGTCCTTAGCTGTGCAGTGCAACTTTTGAGATTGATCGGATAAACAACATGGCCGACAGGCAGCCATCTTGGATTTTGATAGTGTAGGTTTGTTACCGCTATTTCTCCGGAAGAACTAGAGGGGTATTTCTTAAATTTTATATGTAGGTTCCCCTTGGTCCTAGCTGCACAGGGCAATTTTAGAGACTGATCGGATAAACAGCATCGCCGACAGGCAGCCATCTTGGATTTTGATAGTGAAAGTATGTTTTGCTATTTCTCGGGAAGTACGGGAGGGATCTTTCTCAAATTTTAAATGTAGGCTCCCATTGATCCCTCGTTGTGTATGTTATATTTTGAGACTGATCATAAAAAAAATGGATTAAAAGAAGAACTAAACAGATCTCTCTCATATTGCAATGATCTATTCTATTTCTTTCACATTAAGTACTGTACTAGTAAATATGTGAAATGACAAACTCACTTTGAAGATTGGCTTTCATACACATCAGTATTAAGTTTAGATCAGAAGTTACCTCAAGGTGCATTTACTGTTAACATGACTCGATAAAACAGATTAGAGGAAAGAAGAGAAAAGATCGAACTGACAAAGAATAAAATGAAGATGGTACAAAGGTGGGCGCCAAGATCCCTCTGGGATCTCTTGTTTAGGGAATAACGGGGCAATTTTAATCAAGCAATGTACCAAGTACGAAGGCGATAGAAACCGACAGGTACTCAATTTTTTCTTACACGGTGTTACAGAGGAGTTCGATATAGCTAACATATTTATATTTCTAATGAACACCTAGCAATATAATGATGCCTTAGTACATCTAGTGTCCCTAGTCAGATACCAGTGCATCCCTAGTCAGATACCAGTGCACCCCTAGTCAGATACCAGTGCATCCCTAGTCAGATACCAGTGCACCCCTAGTCAGATACCAGTGTATCCCTAGTCAGATACCAGTGCATCCCTAGTCAGATACCAGTGCATCACTCTGGATTCGGATATCACTTTCATGCTCAGAATACCATAAAGATGTATACCTGTATTGATGTCCAGACGGTCATGCAGTCAATTCACAGAATCTTTCGGAGTTGTTTACCACATATAATTACCTAGAATCGGATATCACAGCAATACTTTGTGTAAGCTGTAGTAAGCAAGTCATACCATGTAAGTCATATATTACCAAGATTTTTTTTCCCTCCCTCTACCCTCTCTTTCCGATGGTGTCTTCCAAGGCAACCGCCCACATATGAACGTGTCTGTTGCGAGCACGGTAAACCCACACACAGTTAGATTTAGCCTCGTTGTTTCCTATTCAAGTTAAAGAAAATCATCAGTTTTCTGTAACAGTGTATGTTCCTTTGGTCGATTCGTTATGCTTTCTTTCCTATTGAATTTGGAAAATTGCAGTTCTTCATTGGAGTCATTGGAATGTGAGATTCTGGAATCCTGATTGTTCACGGTTTTGAAAACAAATGACACGCCTTTCTTCATGTCCTTCCTAACTTTGCCTCTGTACTTAGGATGTATTAGTGCATACAAAATAGGATTCACAGCCGTGGCGATTTTCGCACAGAGACCGCTAACTGATACTGCCATGGGCGTGATGAGGCTTAATTTACCATTGAAACATCCTATCATAGCCACAACTGCATAAGGCAGCCAGGAAAAACAGAATACCAGAATTATTCCAAATGCTATTTTTGCTGTTTTAAACTCACGCTTCTGTTTACGTCTTTCTCTGGATACATTAGTAAAATATATTTTGGAATTTGTCTTTAATGCGATTTGGTCAATCTCCCGTTCATGCCAGATTACCTTTAAAAATATACGTAAATAACATACGATTATGATTACAAGAGGAATGAAAAAACACCCCGTAATGAGGGATATTGAAAATGAGCGGTACTGGGGCTGTTGCGATATAAAATCAAAAGTACAGGATGCATAAGATCCCTCTAAGATATACCGACTCCATCCCACTAACGGCATTATCGACCAGAAAGCAGAGTAAAACCAGGAAAATCCAACGAAAATTAGCATCGTCCTCACTGATGTCTTTTGGTACCAAGGTAATTGGTGCACGATGACAATGCTTCTCTCTATGGCAATCAAGGTGAGTGTTGTTATTGATGTAAGGCTGGCTATACTACCGACGAATCCATATATTTGACAACCTAAAACGACGTACTTGGATTAAAGAAACAGTTTAAATAGGCAAACACAGAGAACATTATCAAAGGACCCTTAATGTAGGGATAACAGCTGCATGTCGTTTTAGTCGACCACTTGTGCATATTCTTAATGTGGTTAAAACAAATAGAACGTATGTATTTGTGTAGGTTAAGAGGGGTTGGGTGAGCACATGTGTAGCATAACATGATGTTTACAGGGTATGGGCGATTATATCGATCGAGAGCTTCAGAACAGTAGTATTTCATTTGCGATACTTATGTGTTGATAATTACCATAATTCCATAACCTATTATCATAATATTACCTCCTACATTACCTCGGGACGCATACACCTTCAAACATGTTATGTAAGGAACAATAGTTCGTTCCAATTGCAACCTTTCTTTAAGATAGTACAAGAATATTTGCTTAAAATATGGGTCAAAACATTACCGGACAATCGTTACTTCAAGAGGACTGAGAAACAACCAGCAGAGTCGATCACCTTACATCTTGAAAGATAATTGAAGGCAAATACATTTTTCCATGTCTATAATTTGTTAATGGTGTATGCCAAAAAGGAAATTACACTGCACCAATTTGTTTAAACTACTGTTGAAACAGAAAGGGATTTGTTATTTTTACAGCTTATAATACCGGTCATGCAAATAGTTTCAAAAGCAGAGCTGTAATGCCCTTAATAAAAAATAGTCTTAGCAACTTCACTTTCTCGTTGTGTATACCGGGACTGATTGTCTACAAAGAAGAACTAAGCATTACAGCATTACAGTGGATGCACATCGTGCTCCTTAGTAAGGGTAATGGTAGCAGTCAGGCAGGAAATGTCAGAGCAAGGGAACCGAACTATTATGAGAGAAACTATTCCAATATAATAATGAATGTTTTCAACTCGAATCATGCAACGGCAATTACATTCGCGTAAGGGTTTTTATTTTTACACATTTTTATTTTTTTTACAATTCCACATTTATACATTATCACCATAACTGTAAAGGTTCGATACTACATGTATGTACATGTAGTATAACGTAGGTTTGTTTCCTAGTTCTACATTAGTTACCTATGTTGCTGAACACCCATCTCATATTAAAGCTGGCAACGGCGAACGCTGGTAGATTTCCAACCGCCATCATTAGATCAGCAACCGACAGGTTTAGCACCAGAAAATTGGAAGAATTGCGTAAACTTCGAAATCTGTAATGAAAAGTTAGCGCATGTACACAATGTAAATTCGAATTAATGGGAACTCAAAACCGCAGTTATTACTCATTATTAAACAATAATCAGCGAGAATTCACACACCACAATATTTATACATGTACATAGGCTACATTCATTAAAAAAAAGCATATATTCAGATATTTTCTACAGACAATTCTACAAAACACCGAGCAGTACCAGCATCTCCCATGGTACCACGAGAGACCTGTTCCCCTAGGTTAAACTTACTGAGGGAAATTCGACAATGAGACCTCCATACGTTTACCAAAGGCCTATGTATTCAATAGACATGTATACATTACAACCAGTCCACCTCGGTAAACTCTTATAACAATTATAACAAGACACTCCCCCATGGTACTACGGAGGAATGGGGGATCTGTAGTACCGCTAGAAACCCCATTCTACATGTCAAGTACCCAACAGCCTGCTGTAAAGCAGAACTTGCATGAGTATTTAGCCGGATTAGCTCATGTCCCTCTCCGACTCCCTCTTGGTTCTTCCCCCTTTCCCCTTATAAGGAAACCGCAACAAAATAAAATCGCCTTTAAAGGCTAGTATAAACGTGTCCGAAATAGAAATAGTCCCTTGATTTCCCCAAAATTAAACTATATGTTATCTCTTATTGACAAATGGCACGAGTCCAGCGGAATATTTCAAATTAAATCAAAAATGGATATTGTCCAAACTCTATGCCATTACGATTATGAAGATTAAACGTGCAGCATTACCACTACAAGTACATCGTCCGTTGAAATTTGATGACGGCATTATGAATCATGAACACAGAACGCTGTAAGGTCAACTCACATGTACATAACACGCGTGTCTAGTCTGGGGTTGTCAATATGGAACACCTGCACAATAAGACCACTTTGAGTTCATGACAGTTTGTACATGTGCATCATGTCCAAGTCCAAGCCCCATATCTGTGCTTAATCAACCATCTACATTCAAGACCTTTGCAATATACAAGACACCCTTTGCAGCATAATAGTTCACATGATGAAATTTCAAACAAAAATATGGGAGGGTGAGTGGGTGAAAGATTTTTCCAAATCATACGGCGATATCAGGAAATTAAGTTTGAATTAGCTGGGGTGCGTTCAATTGCCACCCTACAGTAGATGTTGCAATGGTCGTGTTCGTATTATTAACTGTAATTAGCTTAAACACCCCCAATAAGCATTCGCTGGCATTAAACACGTTCATCTCTTATTTGATAAACGCTAATAAATGAAATTTCGAAAACATAGTTACGACGGGAAATCTAATAACAGTAGTTAATGTGAACTCGAACAAAGCATTAAAATCACTGACAAAAAAACCCAGTAATTTATGTGAACTCAAACAACACTTTAATGAAAGAGGACCCCAACAACACAGTAATTGATGGGGAACTCAAACGACAGTATAGTATTGGAACAGAGCTGATTACTGTTTTTAATTCTTATATGAACGAAATCTCTGGACGAAGCATGGATTAATCGCATACAACATCACTTGGATAAAATGTATAGCAATGATATTACTTATAGACCATCATATCAACAACCGTTGTTACCTTTAAACTAAAATCAACTTTCCTGGCCTTTTGGTTCATGGAAATTGACTTCAACGCTCAGTCCTCTTAAAGATCATACAATATTGCTTCTCTACATGTTAGAAGAATAATAAGTTATAAGTTAAGAAGCTTTCAAAATTGTAACCAAATATCACCTGAACATTTTCCTTATCTTATTTAACAAAATAATCCTTTGTATAACTTCAGAAAAGAAAGCACAGTATGGCACGTTAAGTAATCCCACTGTTCCGAGGCAGTTCATGTGTTGGACAGTTTGCCAAACGATAGGAGACGATAGGTGACCTACTATGGTTTCCGCTGGCGTTGTGTAAATGTAGCATATGTACTGAATTGATAGTTGTACGCTATGTATATGCTTTATATGTCTGTTTATCATCATCATCATCATCATCATCATCATCATCATCATCATCATCGTCATTGTCATCATCATTGTCATCATCATCATCATCATACAACCATCATCATACCATCATCATCATAATCATCAGAGAGAAAATAGGTTGCAACAAGTGAGCTGATTTTGTCAGGGACTGGTGATTTATATATATACATATATACATAAGGTCAATAGAGTTAAATAGAGTTAAAAACAAATTAAAACAAAAACAAAAAATAGGAAAGAATATTCAGAAATAAGCTATATAGTTCTTTGACCACTTGTTTTGGAAATGTGAATGCGCGAACAACATCTTATCATTTCATTCCATTATCTTTAGCAACCTTTCCCACTTTCTCCATCCGTTTCGAAATTTATCTTTGGCCACATCCCTCTTAGTTCTAATGATATATTTCTGCACACTAAAATGATCCATAATGGCATAAATCAATGCATTGACATTCAGTGTCTGATGTAAATATCTTGTTTTGTAAATGTACTGCTTTATGATTAAAATAATTTCATTATCCACTTTATGACAAGGATTGTTATTATTATTAATCTTGCCAAATAGTAGAGTTTATTAACTGTAAAAGGAATATAATTATAGTGCTTCCAACAGGCTATCTAAGTTTTGTACTAAATTCTGTATCTCTTCACATTCCCAGAGCAAGTGTTAAATGGTTTCTCTTTCAATATTACAAAGGTTACAGAGTGGACTAACTACTATATGTGCTTTGAAAAGAAATGAATTTGTTGTTAAAATATGATGGATGATTATATACTGTAACCACTGAAGTTTGGAATTTTTAGTAACTTGGAAAGGCAACAAGTATATTCTGACCCAGTCATCATCATTAAAGTCAAAGAGTTCTCCCCACTTTTCTCTACCTTTAGCTATGAGATTTCTTTTATTCTTTAGCATGTCATAAAAATCTTTTAACCCCTAGTTGTCTTTAAAAAATAGTGCAATAATCACTAGTATTACAGGGCGGTTAAAAGTATAGTGCCTGAATTCGTAATTTTCTAAACATTTCCTAATTAAGTAACAAGGTCATCATCATCACCAAACTGCTATTGATGAAATTTACGTAGAGTTCTGTTCAGATTGTAGTATCAGATTGCTTGAGGTTATTGCTGCTATGGAAATATTTCAAGGGTGCGTTACTCCGAGTGAAATAAATATAGTCACGTAATGAACAAGTATGAGTCGTCAGAATAATGTGTGGGGATTTGTTAACATACCTATAATAAAAAAGGCTATATCTGTTCATAAGTGCGTTTGATATTTTCTTCAAAACATTGCAAATCATTACTCCTTATTCATGGCGTCAGGTTACCATAGCGTTAAAACCTGCTAAATGTTAAGAAATCTAGCTACTGAGGGAAAACAGGATTGTATTGTTTGGCAAGACAACTTGCATCATTGTATTACTACAGTAAGATTCCCTAGGTATGTAATAAATTGGTAACCTCATTCAGTTAATGCTGTACGGACCTTTCACCATAATGTTAAAACTAATTTTTATTATTCACATTATCATTCGTGATATAAAACGAGTCATATCTCATATCACTGGAGTAGTGTTTGTTTATTAACTGTAAAAGGAATATATAGTGCTTCCAACAGGCTTTCTAAGTTTTGTACTAAATTCTGCACCATTTCACATTCCCAGAGCAAGTGTTAAATGGTTTCTCTTTCAATATTACAAAGGTTACAAAGTGGACTGACTACTATATGTGCTTTGAAAAGAAATGAATTTGTTGTTAAAATATGATGGATGATTCTATACTATAACCACTGAAGTTTGGAATTTCTAGTAACTTGGACAGGCAACAAGTGTATTCTGACCCAGTCATCATCATTAAAGTCAACGAGTTCTCCCCATTTTTCTCTACCTTTAGCTTTGAGATTTCTTTTATTATTTAGCATGTCATAAAAATCTTTTTAACCCTAGTTGTCTTTAAAAATAGTGCAATAATCACTGGTATTACAGGGCGGTTAAAAGTATAGTCCCTGAATTCGTAATTTTCTAAACATTTCCTAATCGCAGACACTAATCCATAAAATTTAAGAAAATTAGTACTTATGTTGTAATTTTGAATAAATTCATTATACAAAAAAGAGAGTTTAAGTATCAAAATCCTTTATAAAGTCCCCTATGCAATATACATCCCTTTTCATACCACTGTGAATAATAGACTGATTTGCCGCCAATAGTCATACATGTAGTATGGTTGTGCCATATGGGAGATTTCAAGAGTGATTTCCCTTTGAGAGCTTTCATGTTTTCTGTCATTTCTAGCCCATGCCAAGCCCCAAAAACATCTTTCCAGAAATTATTATTACATATTTTTTGACACTCTTTTATATAATCCCCTCCAATATTAAGTAGCTTATAAGTGTTATTTTCCAGTGTGCAATGTCTTATTGTATTACCTAGGTCTAGGAACGCGTATTTTATATATCATACTACATTTTATACCTTAACATGAATCACAAAATAAAAGCACCTAATTGCCTGATCAAATGGTAAGTACAGGATATGAGTACTACATTGGCGAAGTGTTATTTTCCAGTGTGCTATGTCTTATTGTGTTACCTAGGCCTAGGAACGCGTGTTTTATATATCATAGTACCTTTTATACCTTAACATAAATCATAAACAAAAGCACACAATTGCCTGATCAAATGGTAAATACAGAATATGTTATTGTATTATTAATTGATTCGGGCACAATAGCATTATTAATATGACAGCAAAGCAACATTTTAGAAAAAGGATGGGATTAAAGCACAAAAGAGAAAGGAGAAGAATTCAATAGAAAGTGACCTGTAAAGTTTTTGTTAATAACAATGACCAATAGACTTGCATGCAAGATTTGATATATAAAATCAATTTATTGGTTAATCATGTTACAGTTGAATGTGACAACGTGCAGATAAATTAGTCCAAAATAGTTTGTGTATCCTTATTTAGGTGTAACAGTGCCTTTATGCAAAATAAGTCGCCATCATTTCTTTTTTAAACTTCCTTCGGATTTTAAGTAACAAGAAATATTGCTAGTTCTTTTCAGATTGTAGTATCAGATTGCTTGAGGTTATTGCTGTTATGGAAATATTTCAAGGGTGCGTTACTCCGAGTGAAATAAATATAGTCACGTAATGAACAAATATGAGTCGTCAGAATAATGTGTGGGGATTTGTTAACATACCTATAATAAAAAAGGCTATATCTGTTCATAAGTGCGTTTGATATTTTCTTCAAAACATTGCAAATCATTACTCCTTATTCATGGCATCAGGTTACCATAGCGTTAAAACCTGCTAAATGTTAAGAAATCTAGCTACTGAGGGAAAACAGGATCGTATTGTTTGGCAAGACAACTTGCATCATTGTATTACTACCGTAAGATTCCCTAGGTATGTAATAAATTGGTAACCTCATTCCGTTAATGCTGTACGGACCTTTCACCATAATGTTAAAACTAATTTTTATTCTTCACATTATTATTCGTGATATAAAACGAGTCATATCACTGGAGTCACAGAGAAAGAGAAATTTGTCCATTTCCTTACCCCTTTCACACTATTAAAAAAACCGCACAGATTAAAGATTCCACACAATCTAAAGTTAATCTGAGTTTTCTTATGAAATATCACATGATTGATCATATTCAGAAGACTGGTGTGTCAGTTAAGTCTCAAAGATTATTCATCGTCCTGCACTTGGATCTCACTGGTTTGCATCTGACTTTGCATCAGCACACAATGATTTCATCACAGGGTTGTTGAATGGGATCGATATTAATTCATATTGAACGGGGTCTACTTTCTTTGCAGTGCCTTCTTTAGTCAGGAAGCGGTGGTTGGGTCACAAGTGAGTTGTTCTAGAAATTGCTACAACGCGTCTGTTGTAAAGAAGGAGCGTTGGATGGAACAGTTCCTGCTTGATAGATTTTGAAAACATATACATGTATCCCCGTACTGTGTTCTTGGACAGTAATGGTGAAATTGTTCTATTCCCAAAGTTTTTTAAGAGT
>NW_018408838.1:575899-608969 GCF_002113885.1 Mizuhopecten yessoensis
TTTTTTTCTGTTTACATCGAGGAAAGGGGTGTATGCTGTTACTAAATAAGGATTGTTGACGTCGTATCGTAGTCAATATTTTTATCTTTACCGATCGATGGTGAATTGCTGACATTTTTGGCGTACCACCACATCCAGTTTAGGAAGGATATAGTCACTCAGTCCACACTATATAATCTTTTAATGACGAATGACGTCATATTGTAATCAATATTCTGTAAGCTAAATGTAATAACCTTTACAGAGGCATTCAGGATAATGACCTCATATCCTGTAAGACAATATTGACAATCCTTTAAACATCGGTGAAAAATGAAATGAAGGATTAATGACGGTACATATCGTTATCGATATCCTAACCGATGATGAAATGGTTACATCCTAGGCGTTTATTCTCCGCCATGTTCTGCAATGATGTAATGATGTATATAATGTAGCGCCAAGGTCAATTTTCTATGCTCCAGCTACTCATCAACAATGTATTTCACATTCTCAGCATACGAAATACACGCCATACTGACACACGATTTGTGTGTGAGGATATCATGCAGGCAACACCACAAGATAGATACACGTGTGTTATGAGTAAAACAAAAACACGTGGACTATTGGATTTAACGTAAACATGTACTGTTTGTGTATCTTTTCTTTGAGTGTGTTACAAACATTTCAATAAAAACCAACTTGAAATCCTAATGTACTCATGTTTAAGGAATTGAGTTATGAAGCCATTGATATGGCCTCAACATGAAACGGAGCTCAGACGTCAAAACTCTGATCAAATCTGCTTGAGATCGTTCACACTCAGTATCACCTATGTTAGAATGTCATAACTAACTAATGACTTTAAATGTTAATGATACGCCCGTCACCGTTTACGTTTCTTATTAGCTAAGATGAATGATAAGGTATATGATGTTGGTTTGGAGATGCTGAACTCACCTATTATTGGCAGTTACATTTTTGCTTAACACTTTATCGCAGTTGATTCATTGTTCATTGGTTTGCTTGAAAAAATCACTAGACAATCGAAAAAAAACGAAATATCTATTTATGATTTTGTTTGTAGATGCAAGAATCTAACAAACTAAACATGTTCGTATATCATACGGCAATTTAGTTCACTTTGGACTCATCAGTGGTTCTTAAGGTAAAATAATTACCTAAACCTTTTCCGCTTTTCTCCGGACCGTGGTAAAAGTTTAGGTAATTATTTTACCTAAATAAGTTGTCCTATAGGTACGTACTTCGGGTATTTCCGTAACATTTTTGTCCAATGTGCGTTAGGCACGTTGCTAGCGCGTGCAAGGAAGGGGGAAAGTGGTCGGGTGACAGGTTTGTCATTTCAGCCGTGGACGGCAAAGCGTATGGTCTAGCAAATTTTAAGCGACATGTTTTGTTGGATTCTTTGGCATTTGATAACTATATGTTAGAGATCCCAACACATAGAGTCTTAAGCTTTAATGGGTTGGTGCACCTCATGTATTTCCTTGAAGGTTTTCATGTTCGGTGGCTTGCTTGGCTCGTTAACTAATATTTATATCATATGTTATAGGGTTTCATGAAAGACAAAATAGTAGGTACAATGTACAAGCGATATGTTATGGGTAAGCACTAGTTGCGTGTAATTGTGTACAAATATATACGATTACTGTAATATATTTGATAATTTATAATAAATGCCGGGTGTAGTCCTCTATTGTCCGCACTGGCTGATGTAAGTTTGTGTTGCGTTGTTTTCTCGATAATGAATATATAGAGGACAAACCCATTACTAAGTGTTCGATGACTTATCCAGTAAAGCTGTTTTAAATGTTTTAGCGATACGCAGTTTCTTAAAGTGCATGATATCCACATGTAAGCTGTGTAATAGGTAAGAAGGCAAAAAGTAATGCATTATGGACGGCTAATATTACGACATGGAGTCATTATTGGAGCATTGGGAAGTCTCTTGATAACAATTTCATTTATTTACTTTTTTTAAACAGCTAATGCTGAGAGAAGAAATAGTCAATATCAGGATTACCCTGAAAAGAACTGGATCATAGTCAACTCGTAAATCGAAATCCTTCAAAGAAACAACATCACATATAGACAATATCAGCTCAGGCGACAGCTTACTTTAGCTGTCTGCAATTCATCAGATTACACCCTCCATCGCCAGACATCGAACAACGTAGCAGTTAGACACTTTCTATTTCGTTCTGTAAACCATCTCTTTGTATGTAAAACAAACACTGTTACGAATACTGTGCAAAAAAGTCAGGATCGCGCTTTTTAAGGCATATCTATTCCATGAAATATAGCGTTATCTCTATCAAAGGATCATTTCAAATATCAAAAAAGCTTTACAGACGGTCCCGTGGGGCAGTGTGGAGACCTGTGAGCAAACCATTGTGGTGCGTATGTTAGGTAACATAAATGTCGGCCATAATGTTATCAGTGCATAGGGGATCTTATATACAATGGAAATGGAGTTACTCAACATCGACTACCTGCTATAAGGCAAATTATGTAAACCCTAATACATAACAGTATATCGGTGGCACTGCTAGTTGCTCAACCAAATACTATCGAAACCTCTAAATACCATTTCTAGAACAATTAAATCAGAGTAGCAGTCATATTGTGACACTATTTATTTCACAAGTAGAATTAATTGAAAGAGAACAATGAGCTTGTAGAATACTGAACCTTTTATTATCAGATGTATTAACGATGCGTCGTATCTAAAATACTAGTGCTTTGTTTACCACTCTGATCAGATGTAGACTCATAGACTTGAAGTCTTTTCGTCATCAGCCATTTACCTAAATCTTAACTTACAAGTACAACATAATTAAATAGGACGGATTACCACTAAGCTGTATGATATGCGTATCGATTTTGATTCTTTGATGGTGATATTTCCCTTTCTTGACAGTTTCACCTTTGCTACCTACAGTGTTTCCCTTTCTTGACAGTTTCACCTCTGCTACCTACAGTGTTTCCATGTCGCACTTGGTTCAATAGTTATTTGTTTGGTGCAAATTATTACTGGAGATTCGAAGAAAAGGAAACCAACTTTTTGATATTTTGTTTTTTAATCCTGAATGTCAACAAGCTAAACCATCCTAAGATCATTTAGTCCATGTATGCCTCATCAGTAATACTGAATATCAAAAGAATGAAAAACGAAAAATGCATGTCTTTGTTCCGAAGCATGCATATACAAAATGAAGAGAAAGGTACAGTGTTCAGGTAGCTACAGGTTGATGAAGGCTGTAGGCAAGTTATAAGATCAAACGGATGATAGATGAGGAACAATCTAGTTCCTAGAGTTACATGATGCTGGAGTTTTAAATGATGCTCATTGGCATGCTTTATGGTTTCTTTGTCACGACCGGCTCTTACTTTGAAGACGTGAGATAAAATTAAAAAGGGATTGTCGTAGGTGTAACGAAATATGTGTATCCTTTCAGAACACATTTTCTTATTCCCCTTGTACTGGGAAGTATGAAGAATAATTATGATATTGATTAATTTAAATAACCACGTCTCTGATTGGATTGTATGGGTAAGACATACAACACTTGAGTTTTGAATAATTGATGCATACGACAGCAATGGTGGGGAAGCCTGATTAGTTTCACTGTTTGAATACTTTTTTATATTGTATATTACTTATATCTCGATCTTGCGGTAGAAAAACGTCATCAAAAACCTGAGGCAAACTCAAAATCGATAAAATCAGGGCAAAATGTATACAAAGGAAAGATTTAGAGACACTATAAGGATAAGGTAAGGTGTACTGGAGAGGCTAGTGTGAACCGTCACTGCAGGTTCGTAAACAGTATAGGCCTGCTTTATCCCTCTGTATATCAAGCGACTAATGTGGAGCCCTCAGCAGCATCGGGGTTTTATCAGGTGTTCTCTGCTGAGGGGACATACTGAAATCAGAATAGATTTGCTGCCACATTCCAACATTGATATTGTGTTTTTACTTCTTCAATCTCTTAAATAAATCGGTCAGAAGGGGAGCAAAATTGGTCCGCCAAGAACGTCTACAGTCTGGAGACTCCGAACTTAACAAAAATATCGTCAACCAAAAAGTCAATGATATTTTGCGAGAATTATAAATTTAATGTAAAAAGCTTTTAAATTTCCTATTTCAAGCATTAAAAATTATATCGATTTTGCAACTAAGATATCTTTTTCATTTATAAGCGTTTTCTTCAATTCACCGATTCTTTTATTCAGTAATTTGATCATTCAGTAAGCTTTCCATTTAATTCTTCCCACTCCACCTGGGTTGAGGTACATCTATCAACCCCTAGTTATATATCAAGACACACATAAAACACATATACCTTTTGCACCCGATTAATAACTACACACACCTATTAACACACTATACATAGGAAGCATTCATCTCCAATTTGGGTATCATCAGTAAAGCAATTCTGATTTCCCGTTTGGACGTGGAAAGGAATGGAGTCATCTGCTCGACTACATGGGTTTTCTCCGGGTACTCCGGTTTGCTCCCACATCAAAAAAAACCTGCGCGCTAGCATCCGGGCCAACAAGAGTGATTAATATACGTTATATAACTTCTTTCATAATTGTTGTAAAATAAATTAAGTTTTACATTTCATATTTTTATATTACCTCTGTAAGACATTATATGTAATTGATTTATCCCCATTGACGGATATTATACAAGGGTGATTGCTATCTTCATTATAGTTTTCTTTTATTCCATTATTTGAACTATTTAAAGATGTACATAAACTCATATTTTTACATGTCTCCCTTCTACTGTTTGGTAAGACATAACTGCGTATAAATTAGCGTATACACAGTGAACAAAAGTTCGGCAGATTGATACTTGTTTTAAATATGGGGCCGTTCACGCTACAGCGAGATAACAGTCCGATGGCAACCATTGCTGGGTTCCTTCACTTTCAAGATTCATGAAACATATCGGGGATTCATTCTGTTTATTTTAACAACAAAATGATGCTGACAAACTTCATATTTAATGGATGAACATTCAAATATCTTTGACAGTAACGCTAACAATGGCGGCTTCGTTCCGAAACATTCCACTGCGTCACTCCATGAATGTGTAAATGAGCGTTCATGACGACAGTTATAAAGAATACAAATGGCCGAAAGGCTTCTCAATTGCTTAAAGTTTAACAGTTAAAAAAGTAAAAAATAGTGCTTTCCACAGTGCAGTGTCTTAGTTTACCCATATACCGGTGTAGATTCACTGGAACTATAGTATCCTAGCAACCACATCTACTACCGTACATAGTTACCATGGTGGCAACCCGCTTCAATCGTTGCTTTTGCTTTCTGTAGCATTTTAAAAAAGAGATGTAAATATAAGGATTGACCTTCATTTTGACGACGTACACGTCAGCACCATAAAATAGGTCCGTTGCCAACTGCGTGCAAACTGCTACATGTATATAGGCCCTCAAAAGAAAGGTCAATCCTTACAGTGTATATGTACATCCCATTTTTGAACAATCTGCGCTTACTGTATACAGCTCTACAACACTTACTATATCCCGTTCTACATCACTTACTGTATACTGTTCTACATCACTTACTACTAGTGGGGTGACACCTGAAGGGATGTCACAGATGGAATGAAGTGTAGAGGGCAATAACTCTGTTTAAACACGGGTAAAACAGCTATTCAACATGACATTGAAGAAATTGTTCGAGTGTTTTAACAAATTTGACCCCTTTCACCTTAAATAAGGGTTAAGGGCTTTTCCTTTTCCACAATTTGTCTGGCATGATGCTGCCGTAAAGGCAAAGAAAAAGAAATGGACAAAATTTACCTTCGGACCAGATGAGCTAACAAGAGTAGCGTAGGGCGGAACAATATACGCCCGTCGAATGCCATATAGTGTTATATATTAACTTGCATTAAAATAAGATTTGCATCACCTTAAGAATGGCTAGCTAGCATGCTATAAATCTCACCTTTCACTACAAAGTCAATGTTTGATTTTCTTTAATTTTCTAACAGTTTGAACAAAAAACAAGTAATCAAAAGATTAGTCTCCAAACCATTAACACAACTTGATATCATGATTATGAAGCCTACCAAGTTTCAAAGAAATCGGTCGAAAAATGTAGGAGATCGCCGGACAAAAATCAAATACTGAAATAAACAAAGGGCAATAACTTTTGCAAAAATTGTCAAATCAAAATTCTTTTCAGGGAAACACAACAACATGTCATGATAATAAAGCCTAACAGGTTTCAAAGAAATCGATCAAAAATAGAAGGAGATCTCCAGACAAAAATTCAAATACTGAAATAAACAAAGGGCAATAACTTTTGCAAAAATATTCAAATCAAAATTCTTTGAAAGGAAACACAACTTCATATCATGATTATAATGTATACCAAGTTTCAAAGAGATCGGTCCATAAATGTAGGAGAAGATTGCCGGACAAACAAAACTTTACGCCAGCCGGCCGGTCGGACGATGCCATACCATAATACTCCCGTCAAATATGACCGGCGTATAACAATGGGATCAGTGGACAGTTTCTTATGATCATTGCTACAGATCTGTATTACCAGGGTGTGAACCGATGACTGTGATGTCATAAACATGACATTTTGAAATCTTGGATATTATGTCACTGTTTATCTATTTAAGAATTAGTGTCTGTTGCTAAAAAATATACATTGTGTATAAGCTGAAGTTTGGATAGGATTTCTGTTGTTCATTATCACCGTGTAGGACTGACACCGGATATAGCTAGTACCGAAGTGGGCATGGACGCTAGGCGCAGACAAGCCACGGGATGTTTTACAATAAACAATGATGTATGTGATGCAGATAATTTGTAAACTATTTCATGCGATCTGAAGATATTGGTAAACAAGAGGCCCAATGGACCTGAATCGCACACCTGGTATTAATCTCACACTTGTAATCTTAAACGTGTACTAAAATACAGCTAGAGGCAGAATATCAATGTTTGATTCATAAGAACCTTTTGCTAATTGAGAAGTCGTTTAAAGGTTTTTTAAACATATTTGACCCCTGTGACCTTGGATACATTTCAAGGTCATTCATTTGAACAAACTTGGTAGCCCTTCATCCTAGCATGCTTCTTGCCAAATATCATAACCCTAGGCCTATTGGTTATTCAGAAGAAATTGTTTTAATGTGTTTAACATATTTGACCCCTGTGACCTTGAATATAAGTTAAGGTCATGCATTTGAACAAACTTGGTAGCCCTTCATCCCAGCATGGTGCCAAATATCATAACCCTAGGCCTCTTAGTGATTAAGAAGAAGTTGTATAAAGGTTTCAAACATATTTGACCCCTGTGACCTTGAATATAAGTTAAGGTCATTAATTTGGTTAAACTTGTTAGGCCTTCATCCCAGCATGCTACTGGCCAAATATTAATCACCCTGGGCGTTTTGGTTATTAAGCAGAAGTTGTTTAATGTTTTTAACATATTTGACCCCCATGACCTTGAAAATAGGTGAAGGTCATTTATTTTGACAAACTTTGTAGCCCGTCATCCCAGTTTGCTTCTGGCCAAGTATCATCACCCTAGGCCTTGCAGTATTAAGAAGAGGTTGTTTAAAGTAAAATATTGAGGCCGGACGCCGGACGCTGCCCCATGCCCCTGCCTTCGGGCCAGGTGAGCTAAAAATGACTACAAAGTACTGGCACAAAATCATTTACAAATAAAGAGGAACTATTAAAGTATGACATATACAATGATGAAACAGACGTTACCGACATATGTAGACGATACCGGGATAAACAAGTGTATCGCCGAAGCGAGGCAGCTTTTTGAAGACCACAGCATGCTTGTGATCATGGACATGTTTTCGGTATACTATCATCATTACGAGGGTGGATGCAAAACAATAAGTGTATTAATAGATCAACCTGCGTTACGAACTTGAAATATTCCAGAAATGAAACTGAAAAGCACATTAAAAGATATAGAATCAGTGCTGTTATCACGGCCCGATCGAGGTCGATAATCTTACAGATTATATGTCAATAATTAAATTACAGATTTCATTCGACACATGGTTCATGTATTTTTCCTTAAGTCAATGATTTATAGATTCAAAACACACATTAACGAAAGCATTTGTGTTTTTAAACATAAAATAAACAATGATTGTAAATAGCACCTTTTTGACATGCTACTGTATGGATAATAGCGACCAGACTTTATGTTAATAGCGTCTGCGGCTTTATATTACTGTATGGTTTATTGCATTAAACTTTTTTTCTCACATTGATGGATTATTTTGAGTGCAGTTACTGCCAAAACAGATTTATAGAGTTTAGTAAAATTAATTGAACATTGCAGGCAAGACCACCGGAACTTAGGAAGAACGGTTACACAAACAAAGAATTTTCTTCTAGTTCCAGAAGAGATAAGTCTCCTATGAAAATGTAGTATTATACCACGGACTTTCCGTGATTATACCAAATGATGAAAACTGCAGCGTGAGGGAACAAAGAATTTATCCACTTTTATGTTCCCTGTTTAGAAAAATATCAAAAAAGTTATGAACACAACAGGGACCTGAGAATATGTTACAGCTATATTTAGACCTAAACTAAAGTGTTCAGAGTAATTTTATATGTTTTAGGGGTTAAGAACGACTTTCGGTAAATATGCCGTTCATACCCGAGACTGGCCGTTACATTTTCTCGTTCTCCTGCTGCAAAATTGGCAATCTTGCCGACGCTTGTTTCAAGCAGTAGGAGTACGCTTAGCAAAGGAATACCCGACACTAGTTGTGTTTTTCGAGGCGGGAACTTTGAGGAAGGAGAAGGAATGCAGTGAAACTGGACTGGATCGATCGTCGGCGACCATTTAGCTCAATTGGTTGAGCATCCGTCTAGAGTTAGGAGGGTTCCAGGTTCAAGTCCCGGTCTGGCTGTTACATTTCCTCTTTTTCCTTTTACCCATGGAAGGTTGTATAGGGTTTGGTGTGTCTTCGGGGTCGAAGACTTTGTTGAAGGACGGAGTAAGTAGCAGAACTGGACTGGGTCCAGGACTCACACAACTAAATCATTTACTGTATGTTATTACCAAACATTTTAGCTAATAACTTTAATATTTGAAGTTCAAAACTAGTTACAACTGTCTAGATTCATAAATACATACCCTGCAAAGGCTACAAAATGACTTTTTTGGTAAGTTTAGTGGCATATTGGAGTGTCACAGCGCCAAGAAGTTGACAACCGGAAGTTTACAAGCAAAACCGGTGACCCAAAACAGAAACGCCCCCAGACATTTTGCCCCTGTGCAAATCCGCACACAGACATGGAAATATATCAAAAGTATATATTTTTCAAAAGTTAAATACCTGAACATTTCATTTATCTAAAAATCTGTCATCAGTTCCTTATTAAACTCCTTCAGTGGCCCAGTAATTAGCCGGAACTTATTTCAAATAGGAACTACAAATGTATGAAACACTTGCTGATTGGCTGATTTAGTTGTGTGAGTCCTTAAAGGAAAACTTTACATTTTAAAATGTTGAAATGAAGTCAGTTTTTGAAAGTATATACATAACCGAGTAAAATGGTTAAGTTTGGTGGAAATAAAATGATAAGTTATGAAGAAAAACCAAGTTATAGCCCCTGATATACATGTGCTATTCAGAGTTAGCACCAAACAATTCTCATTTCACTTACTTAACATTAACATCTAGCACACCAATTTAGCACACACTCAGCAATTTCATATTTTGCACACACATTCATTACCCATACCACTCGCATATTTTTGAAAAGAAATCTTGGTGACTCTGTTTCTGTAATTTTTACAGTATCTTAAGTAATCAAATACTTAATTTGAGTAAATTTGATAGAATTTAGACAATTTAACACACTTAGAATTCACACAAAACTCCAAAATTCTACACAAAACATGAGTCATAAAAGGTTATCAGATATCTATCTCAACTAATCAGCTATCAATTATACAGACTAACATATAGCGCTTCTTGCTCCCTGGGGTGCCGGCACTTTACAGGGAGAATTTTGGGGGTAGGGGAGATGTAATGCTATAAACAGTGAATTATCTGAGTAAACACACAACAGAAACACATTAAATCAATAAACAATATGTTGGTGAAGGTATGCATTATGTCAGGAATAACCATACATCTATAATTCACTAAAAAAATGGAATTTAATTTGGATTTAGCCAAAAAAACCTATATGTGACACATACACATACAGATACTCACATGTGCAACTTTTGTAAAAGCTTGTTCTGTGGTGCTGAGGGGCTACTTGCTGTTCATAGTCTTGTTGCGCACGATAAAACTGTTATGTAGAGACATACAACCTATGACAAAATGAAAAATTCAAAAACCATAAGACTTAACAAAAAATATGTTCNCTATGACAAAATGAAAAATTCAAAAACCATAAGACTCAACAAAAAATATGTTCAAACTGGAGGGTCTGAATATGAAACAATGACAGTACAACTTCAGTTAGAAGCCAGCTTACAACTATAATACACTTGGAATGACCACATTTATTATACCGAATAATAAAATGGTGTTTAATGCTGAATTGTGCTTTAAAAAGTGTGAATAATGTGCTATGTAACTTGTGCTAAAATCTGTGGTGTACTTTTACACATGGGGGTATGCTGAAACAGGTTATTTAAGTTTCAATTTGAAACTTTTTAGAGATATTGAGTTTTTAAACTAGAGTTTAATCATTGCTTTCTTTTAAACATAGAAATAAATGTAATTTGAATGAGGGAAGTGGCCTAAGAATGGCTGAGAAGAGGTGGTTGGACAGGGAGGGGGAGAGGGGGGATGAAAATTGTGAAGGACAGCACACTATATTTCTGTTCTATGAAGATTTAAGTGCTTAAAGCTAGTACACAGATCATAATAGTACTAGTGAAACACATGCAGAAAAAATATTTCAGTAAATTGAACACAATCCTAATAAAAACCTGAGTATTAGGGGCAGTCCAACTATAATGGCTTAAGCACAGAGCCATATTTAGCCCAGATGTAACCCAATTATCAAGTTTTATCAAGTTATATATATATTCATATACTGAACAAAATGTGCTGAGACCCAATAACAGTGTCTGTATTTAAAAAAAGTGTCTTGAAACACACAGAAAATGTGTGAGAGGTCACGTTCATTGAGCACATGGCTATTTACCTTAAAGGACTCGCACAACTAAATCATTTACTATATGTTATTACCAAACATTTTAGCTAATAACTTTAATATTTGAAGTTCAAAACTAGTGACAACTGTCTAGATTCATAAATACATACCTTGCAAAGGCTACAAAATGACTTTTTTGGTAGGTTTAGTGGCATATTGGAGTGTCACAGCGCCAAGAAGTTGACAACCGGAAGTTTACAAGCAAAACCGGTGACCCAAAACAGAAACGCCCCCAAACATTTTGCCCCTGTGCAAATCCGCACACAGACATGGAAATATATCAAAAGTATATATTTTTCAAAAGTTAAATACCTGAACATTTCATTTATCTAAAAATCTGTCATTAAACTCCTTCAGTGACCCAGTAATTAGCCGGAACTTATTTCAAATAGGAACTACAAACGTATGAAACACTTGCTGATTGGCTGATTTAGTTGTGTGAGTCCTCCATTGTCGGTGACCAGGTAGCTCAATTGGTTAGATTGTCGGTCTAGAGTTCGGAGGGTTCCGGGTTCCCAGTCTGGCCGTTGCATTTATCTTTCTACTGTTACACATCTAATAAACATGAGTGCAAAAAAAGTACATCATATAAAAATAACGAGGAAAACTATAATGAAAATTACTGAGTTTTCCTTTTCCAAAAAATGTGACAATTTCTGATAATGACTCATTACAGTCATCCTTGTAATTGACCCTATAATCTTCGTAATAATTATAAATGCTCAGGTAATATGCTAGTCGTGTGTGTAGTGATGTCTCCTCAAGCACAGGGGCTAGCAACGATCTATATGTGATAAGAATAAAATTAGTGAGAAAAAATACGTTACTGTACATAAAATAATATTATGTTATGTACTGTACAGTTACGTATTTTTTCTCACTATTTTTATTCACATATAAATCGTTGCTAGCCCCTGTGCCTCAAACTGGGGATTACCGTGGCTATTTTTAGACGTAAACAAATTATCACAAATGAGAGATTACCACAAACACTGAACAGGCTTCACACACCGAAATCTTAATTTAATTGAACGTAGAAACAAAAAATAACGAAAGTAAATATTGAAGAAACGAGAACTGTTCCTCGTCTGTTGCGCAACGTCAACAAACATGTGGGGATTTTGCTAGATATTTTAAACGCTGGGTTATATCTTACATACATGATTGTGATCAGCAGCAAACATTGATCGTTGTAAAATAGCCATAACGTAGAATATCGTAAAATGGTAGAAATTACTGGCACTAGTCAAAATTCCATCTAACACACCGCTACAAGTTGAACCGGATATTAGCGGCTAGAACATTTCTTGGTATTTAACGCATGCGCAACAAGCTCTTATCTCAATTCTTGCCTAAAGGGGGTACCGAAATTGGCGCTTGACTACCATACGGGGAAATCGGATCTTCTGGAAAATTCCACGAAACCCCAGAAATACACCCCATTTTCAAAACCCTCTCAGGGCCGTTCTATGAAAGGTATCGCAAAATCAAATATAACGTTTTCTTCAGAATAATTTGGACTACCTATGTGTGGAGTTTCCGTTCGTCAACCTTAAGCGTTAATTTTCCAGGGTGAATTATACAGCTACTAATGGTCAAAATGCCGATTTTGGCGTGTTTTACATGAAATATCTCCATAACAAGATTTTTCCCAGATATAACAGATATACAAGGAGGTAGATCGCGCTGAGTTCTACAAACTTGGAAAGTTTCAGCAAAAGTTATGGAGCCATTTTTTTCGTACTCAAATCGCTGTTATATGCGGCAAATTAGCTACATTTAGCCGTGTTTTAAATAAACCATTTCGTTCAGAGGAACGATAACAGAGTTATCGCCCCTCTAACACTTCATTCCATACTATATTCCGATATACATCAATTACAATATCCCCTTCTACATAAGTTACAATATTCCGTTCTGCATCACTTACTATTTTCCGTTCTACATCACTTGCTGTTATCCGTTCTACATCCCTTACAGTATTCCGTTCTATATCACTAACTATATTCCGTTCTACATCACTAATTATATTCCGGTAAACATCACGAACTGTATTCCGTTCTACATTTCTTACTGTATTCCGTTCTACATCGCTTACTGTATTACGTTCTACATCACGTACTGTATAGGTAGCAGTATACAAGGCACATGTCGAGGAAATGTAAACACAGCGGATTTACCCTACACAACACATGCATACATGTATATATATTTGTAAACTGCATTACATTTACAATACATATAAAGTACTAAGAAGTGTATAAACCTCGTTTTTCTATGTATGTCACTTGTGTGAAAACCAGGGTTACTACATCAAAAAATACCAAATAATGTCAAAAATTGCTATTTTTGACCCAAAATTTGACCCCGCAACTAGTATTTTTTTCCTAGGTTCAGTCTGAAATTAAAGATTACCTACCTGGTTGCAGAACTATCTGGGTCCCAGTAAAGTTGTTAAACTTGATTTTTGGCAATTTTGCGTCGTGTGCTGTTGTCAAAGTTTTACCTCCTGTAAAGCTAGCTTTTCATGTGTAGGCACCCTTTCGGATTTGGGCAAAATTTTATTCTCGAACCAAAAAAGTCTTCTTTTTTTTTACAATTGTGAAGCTCACATAGCCCACTTCATCATGCTTATACCAATTTTAGTACAGTTTTATTTTTATATTTTTTTTAAAATATCATTATACAGGGGTTAGCCATTTAACAAAAATATCACCAATGGCCACAACCCTCTACTGTATACTGCTACCATAACGTTCTACATCCTTTACTGTATTTTGCTCTACATCATTAACTGTACTCCGCTCTACATCACTTACTGAATTCCGTTCTACACCATTTACTATTTTCCGTTCTACATCACGTACAGTATTACGTTCTACATCACTTGCTGTTTTCCGCTCTACATCACGAGCTGTATTCCGTTCTAAATCACTTACTGTATTCCGTTCTACATCACCAGCTGTATTACGTTCTACATCATTTACTCTATTCCGTTTGCATCACTAATTGTCTTCCGTTCTACGTTACTTTTTAGTTTGATTTACAGTTTTGTTTATGTAGAAGAAAAGTATAAATACTTTTGATAATTATGATAAACATGACAGAAAGTGTTAACTAATTTTTCAATAATAAAAAACATATCTAATAAATCTCCAACGGTCTGATGTTTTTTCCAATAATTAAAAAAAAATGTATCTACAGTTTCCTTTCCATTCTATAGTGTTTTCTTTTCCTCCTTCCTATAATAACAGATGTATATCAAGCCACACACAAACAGAGTAGACATATTGCGTTCAGTTATGTAACTAGACACGCAAACAAATCTAATTATTAAGGAAGCTCACATCTTCTATTTGCGCAATACTGTCAAAGTAAAGCACTTTCGACAGAAGGTCGACGTTCATAGATTATTGCCTTAATCTCCCTAGCATCACGTATTTCCCTTATACAGTTCGCGTTGATGTATCAACTTTGTGAAACCTTATATCGGAGTGATCTATCTACTTTGATGGATATTATGTCCTGGTGATTGCTTTCTTAATTGTCTTTTTCTTTTATTCATTTTGTTACGATAATTACATATAAATATGTTAATAGATAAACTACCAAACTAGCACAACCGTTAGCTATTATACATTATACATGAACTACGATATATCCTAACGCGAAAGTGACAGGGAAACGGAACTATTATGGTTTGTTTCTATATGGTGCAGCCTACTCGCAACAGCCAGGGTCATATGAAAAAGGGCGTTTGATACAAACAGGGCGATAAAGGATGGTTTAAGTTAGTAATCGGAAGTCTATAAATTATGTATCTTATAGATCAATTTTAGTTTTCTTTGTTTTTTCTCTAGGCGTAAAACACAATTCTAGACCTGTTTCAGAAGTTATAATAATTTTTTAAACGGGGATATTAAGGAAGTCGTTTGTAGCTTCTCTTTGGGCCTTCTGTCAGTTGATATATACATGTACAAATGTATAAATCTTATTTGGCACAACCATCCCATACCTCACAATTGCTTTATGAAACTGGCAATATGAATGTTCTATAAGGAGCATCATGACTCAGGAAGTGTTCATTAGGACATAATATGTATAATTTTCCTAACAGACGCGTAAATCCCATTAAATGGTCCGAATTTGAATTACATCTGTTTTCTTCCAGGATTATAAGGAACTAACAATGTATTAAGAATTTCTAGGTTTCAATTCAAAGTTTTGTTTTGCTTTGGTTGAAGACAAGACGAAAAAAATATTAGCTATCAAACATCTGCAAAAATCAAAACCAAAATATTCAAAAGAGGCTGATCTGTAATAGGGGTTACACAATAATTGTTGCTACAACATCTGTTTAAGAATTGTCCAAACAGACTATTTGACACCTCATACGTGTAAGAATAACAAACTATACGAATAATAACGATTTAAGTTTCACCATTAAGGGCCTGTCACACACTACCGATGTACCTCGCCGGGGCTAAACTGGAGCACAAAATAAACAACGGTGGTAAAATTGGCAGAGCTCCGGCGTGAAAGCACTTTAAAACAAAATGAAAATTAACCGTAGCAATACTGATGTAGTTACGGCGCTCCAGTTGCGATACCGTCGTTCTATCGTTGTCCTTCCGATGTAAGAGCCAATATGCTACCAAAAACCTCTTTTCCGTCGTTAGTACATCGGAGGCGCATCAGTGCTACTCCCGTGGTATTCGGTAGTATTATGATATTACGTCGGTACCAGTACGGTACACATTGAGGCCAATGGAGAGCCACCGATCCATTACTCATTACGCATTGTCGCAGCGGGTACACTTTAGAATGACCATTATATAATCATACCGAAGCTTTAAAACAAAGAAGTTTCTATTCAACATTAATTGTAAAAACAATTGAAGATCACTGTTAAAACTTAAGGATATTTGACAGTAGAGAAATTGAAAATGACACCCTTTTTAAACAAACGTATGATATTGGTGTATTCCGCGTATTTTGACATTTTTTAGGAGGAACAGTAAGCACAGTATATCTTAACATTTATGCCTCCCCAAGTTGATACACCTCGTGTGATACTATAACAATGGTTATTAAATGACTCAGCATTGTCTTGAACGTATCCACTAGGATTAGATATTGGTTGAGAAGTGTTGGGCGATTTTATAAACCGCTTAATCAGGCTCCAAGATGACTTTGGATCAGAGGACCGGTAACCACCAATTATATCATGGCGTGTTCGTAAAAAGCTACATTGTATGTCTGTCATCATGTTACAACTATGATTTGAATTGCTGAATTTCGACGAAAGGTTTATCTCTCTGTTTAACGCAACCTATGTCTTATTACTAAGAGTATCATTCAGTTCAGAGATCGTTCTAATGTTTTCATTAGGTCTGATAAATACATTTGCAAAAAGAAAGAAAATTCGGAAAAAACTAGCACGATGGATACTGTATCAAAAACAGCAATCCAATTATGCAAAAAATATCTATTTTTACTTCTAATTTACCGTTTATAGTCCGGTTTCAAAACGTTTTGTTCTCTTTTAGTCTTTTTTTTTTTTTGACAATATTTCACTTTTACAGAATAACACTTTTTTACCTTATACATAATGTTCTATTCGTGTATTCCATTCATCATTCATTACCCATGCATTCTCGTTTGCATACATCTGTGTTCTGTAAGTTTTCTCTGATATTGTAATTTACATATGTGAATTAATGTATTATGTACATGCATATTATACAATGTTTCTCTGTATAAAGAAATACCACAGACAATTTTCAACTTTCAGTTGATAAATAGCTTCAATGCTATTGTTTACAGAAAATTATTAAAACTAATAAGCAGTTTAAGCAATTAAGACAATTAGTTCAACTATGGTGGTAACTGGATGATCTACCGGTCGTACAACAGAGGAATCAGTACACCAAATAAAATCAGATTAAAGGATAGGCTCAAGTAAACAGGATCTGGTCCCGTACTATCAGCAACCTTTAACGTTAGATATCGTTCAGGAACTGATATTGCCAAAACGAACGTAGTTATTTGAAGCAGTTTACCAATCAACGTTTATTTTTTTAAGACCATTGTTAACACGAATGTAAGTTATTTTTTAACATTGTTTTCTAGTATGACAGCGAGACCAATAATGCATGTTCAGTGGAGAAGGATAAGTTTCGTCATAATTACCTCATCACCAGGACAATCCAGCTCCGAGAGACGATCATAATTGAAAGATTACTTATATAAACACAAAAGCCCCCACCAGCAGGATTTCTATTACGTTAAAAGGAAGAAGAAAATTAATCAAAGAATAATCCATCGCTTCAGTTAAGCAGATGATGTCGTATTTATTGGCTGTTTCTTCTGCGTGTTTAATTAATGCCTAAAGCTAAGATGATATATGGAAAAAGGGTCCACTTCCATATGCTGTAATGATAGTCGTAACAGAATATCTGGAAAATTCATTATTTTACGCAATAATTAACCATGACAAAAATATGTTACACTGGATAAGGAAAGTAGTTTTAAGACTTTAAACCCAAAAGAAAATTGTAATCTATATTCCCATGCCAGGTAATCACTAGCTATAGTAAATTCCAATACCTGGCACGCCTAGCCAGGGAAACTGCCAACTGGACAAAATGCAAAAAGAATATTGATTTGGACCGTCCTTCTGACACGCTTATAGACAAGAGGAAGTTGTAACACCAATCTAAACAACTTAACACTCTTCCCTTCGCCGACGTATAATACCCACACATATTTTCTAAATACAATTTTTAACAGATCTACTGAGAAGAAAGAACAAATTATGACACTCTTTGTATGGAGAAAATTGTTCAGCAATAGCCAAATGGTTATAATTATGATTTGTATTGCAATAAACAGAAATAGTAAATGATCAGATATTGTGATTTAACTGAATATGATTTATGTTTTGTCAAAGATTGTCGAAAGGCTAGTAATATCACATGTATTCATAGTTTACTGACACTCCTATTCCTTTATATTATCCAACCCGTGTCTTGACTGTCATTCTCCTGCATTTTGTTCCCTTCGAATACGATTGCCTTGTCGTCTTGATCTGTAAAGTCAAGTTCGTATGACAATCAACAAAAAATAGTTAAACAAGTAAATTTGTAAAAGACTTGACCGCATGCTGGGAAACAGCCATACGCACTAGGTCTAGATACTAGACATGGGTTTATACCTATGCACACCTATATTTATAATCCAATAATAACGAACATAGCCCGAGACAGACTTACATTGTTACCTGTAACTACAATTTCAGTAATCTACAGAAGCCGCGTATATTAATCAAACGCAGAGGTGTAAGAGGAATAATAAACAAGACTATTGACAACAGGTTGACAAGGAGTTCACACCTATCGTCATTCTTTAATGTTTTTTGGAGCAGCACATAAAAAAGTACGCAATTGTCAACACATTCACTGATATACAAGAAGCCAAAATAACCTATAAAGAGATCGGTAGATTATCTCCCCTCCTACTTATAATGGTTTTAACTTAAGTTCATGCGTCATTGTAGATAATCAATACAATGGTTATATGTCCAAAGCAGGTCAAATACCATTGAAGAGTTGTTTGTAGAAAAACTCATATTGTTAAATCGGATTTTTAAGAACCTGTATGTATAACTTGCACAGTCAAATAAGTACATCGGTACATCCTACTTGGTATGACGAGTGATTCTAGTAAATCAACAGCAGGCGCAAAATATAACAACAGTCGCTGCACGGTAACCTAGTTGTAAGGCACGCTGATAAAATACAAGAACCAATCATACAAATGTGTGTTTGGCATACATCCTATGGAAACAAACTTAATACATCAAAACTATCACTGTCATGGGTCAAAGTCCATATTGTGAAGGTTGCGTGATAGCTTATGATGTCTGTATCCATTGCAGATCTCTACTTTCTGAAGTTACTAATCTAATAAAGCCGATTTGTTATAAACGTGAAGCACAGCACCAACTTTCTTCAGCAAAATAAAGATTTAAGAATACCTCTTATGAAGAATTACACGTTACAGGAGCTCTAGCTACCAGTACGTACGTATTCCCCTAGAAGTAATACATACGTGATGGGGAGCATTAACGTCAATCTAAAATACATTACAATCATTGACACCTATAGATTTCAAATCAATATTGATCAGTATCCTCTCTTTACGCGAATGTCTAAAGTTAACTTGGACCAACCTAATGGTATTTCAAAACTAAACAGTGCGATCCTATTTTCATATGTAATGCTTATATTTCTTCCTAAAGATTCTCAAATTAGATTTTCAATTTGATACTTGATTCCGAGAGAGAGAGAGAGAGAGAGAGAGAGAGAGAGAGAGAGAGAGAGCAGGGGGGATCCACTTACAGAAATTACTAAGGACTGTTGAGTACAATCCGATAATTAATACTACAAAGTTGTTAACCAAACCAAATTAAACTGTCGAAAAGTTTTAAGTGCACTTACGCCCCTAAACTTCAACTAGTCCGGCATCTGTCTACCTCCTTCGTTCTCCTATTTATCTTACTTAGTTCTGGAAGCCCCACGAGGCCATTCAGGTTCATCACAATTTAACAATGCATATACAATTGAATAAATTTCATGTTCAAATGAGTTACTTTCGCATGATGCAGACATCACAACTATTATTTGTTCCTTTAGGAAAGCAAAACAGATGCAAAATGGAAGAAACCCCTCATTTGGTAATATTGTGTTCTTACGTGGGAAAGTATGTATTGTCTAAAGTGTCTATTGGATAAGAATCGATAAGAAGCAAAACACATGTTTACTGGCGTAGCTGCTCTTTCTGAGATAATCTATAGTTTCGTTGAACCCTGGAAAATGGTTGATAATTTGCCAAAACATATTCGCCTCTCTCCGCCGTTGCATATCAGCAGCAATCTCCTTTGTACCCAGATACTTCATTCAATACCGTTAAACCTTCTCAACTGACCACTACTCCTACATTGTTGCTATTTAAAGCACTATACTATTGACATAAACAAGCTCTTCATGACAGCTTAACACTGCTGTCTGCCGTGCCCTCCAACAGTGGTTGTGTATGGAGATCCTTTGTTCTTATTTGACATAGCTTGACTTATAAGCTTAAGGTAATAGAATTGTGTCACAATTTCTCAATAAAATTTCTTCAAAGTGTGTAGTTATGTTGCTTTGAAGTACAGAAAATGTTCTGCCACAAAACAAAATATAGGATGTCAGAATTTTAAGGATTTTAAATGGAAATTAATGTAAAAAGGAGTGAAATTTAAAAGAAAGACATAATTTTTTGCAAAATAATGTCAATAAAAATGATACTGCCATAGATTAGTATTGCATTAATGTATATCAGTTTAATAGATGCTGAAATTGTGTAAAATAAATTATCTATAAACGATT
Source organism: Mizuhopecten yessoensis (assembly GCF_002113885.1). NCBI lineage: Eukaryota > Metazoa > Mollusca > Bivalvia > Pectinida > Pectinidae > Mizuhopecten > Mizuhopecten yessoensis. Next base: position 596,547 of record NW_018408838.1, read on the forward strand.
AAAAAAGGACATGTTATAATAAAACCATATACACATAGTAATTGCTTGTAAGAGTTATCTTTCTTGAAAAACTTCACAGTAGTGAAATAGGTAGCCGGTTTCCTGTAGCACAGAAAAATGGACACATGTGACTCATTGATAAAAAAAAACTAAATTAATGCCTGGATTGCTTTGCAATATTTTAATATTGAGAGAACACACTGTTCTGTCAATAATAAACATACAATATTCAGCACAACTCTAGACTCATTAGAATATGCGGATATTGTGATACTGTCTCCCTACATTGGATTTTCAACTAGGGATGTACTTCCTATTTCCGTTTATCAATACACTCATTCGACCTTAATGCTGACACGTTGAGAGGATATATTGTGGTCTGGGGAGACTATGATAGGCCATAAAGAGGCCTGTTGACTGTTGCATTTACGATATATTTAAAATCGATTCGCTTTATCTTATAAATCCCCTATTTATAAGAAGATTGTTGTGTTAGTGTCTCATCATGTCACGTTCATTGACATCAGTGGGCGTAACCGTAATTGGGCAGCTGCCAGGTACTATCGCAGGTCGGTGCTTTTTCTTCGGGAACTCCGGTTCTCCTTCAGCACGTAAACCTGGCTCGTTCTTGAATGACCATGGATGTTAATATGACGTATAGGACAACTAATTAATTATCAGAGGTGCAAACGAGACGAAGTTTATTATCAGAGAGGCGACTGATACACAATTATCAGAGGAGCAAATGATACAGAATCAATTTTGAAATGATATCCAAATGATTATCAAAGGTGGCGAACAACTAACAGTCAGTAATCAGAGAGTGCGAATGACATTCAATAACTACAGAGGTGCATATCATTTTCTAAATACGGAAGTATGACCCACAGAGTACTCTTATGTGCCAAACCTTAGTGTTGAAAACTTTTCAACGGTAATGTTGTTGCTAATGATATCATACACTTGTATGCCTGCCAATTTGTATAAACTAATGTCCATTTTTAACTTCACAATTGAAACTATTTTATTCTGATGAAATGTAAGATTTTTTCTTTTAATATGAGTTGAAACAGCTGTATTATTCTTTTTCAATTTATAAAACTTTTTTGAACAGAAAACAGTCTTTGATGTGAACAACTCATTCAAAGAAGGTACAAACCATGTAGTAAACGAAATGCCTCTGATTCGGCCTCTAAAATGAGACGACAAAATCAAAAGACATGGTCAAATTTTAGGTAACATGAACAAAATTATAATAATACCAATCGTTTGTGAGTGCTTACTATCGTATGGGAAAATCAGCCAAATTCTTATAGCAAAAACATAATTATTGAAGCTGAATTAAATTGATTTTTCATTTAAAAGGACATAATTTACACCCCTCGGGGTCGTAATCTAAAAAATATTATCAGAAATAATCAGACAAGATTCCATGAGTTATGGAGCATTTGCAATATCTGTTTTCGCATTAAAGCTAAAATATTACACTGACAAAGTGATGGACGGTCGGAGTGTCTCCTCCGATACATGTAGTACCAGCAGAGAAACTTCAGAGAAGAGACAAATGACACACATATAGTTATCAAGGGGTGTGATCACATGAAGTCATTGTTCAATTTCCCAGGAGGTGAGTATATAAGATGAACATAATCAATAGTTAAATGACATCACATATTGTTTTATTGAGAACCATCTTCGTAGTTGGACCCCTATATGAACGTCTAAATAATGACATCACTACTGCCATGTGAGGTCATGCTGGGGGTGTTATAAATCCCGCTGTGCATTCAATTATTTTCAATTTATAATGATTATGTATAAAGGTTCGCTTAATATGTGAATTGTATGGTGGCATGTATCTGCCGTCGACTTATACATTGTATCCCACCATAACTTTAATATGTTAAGTTTTTCTGCTCTTGTTTTAGTGGGAGTATCTGATCTTAAAATATCTTAAATGATGGGTCACTCATGGACCACTTAAAAAGTCATCTCACTGAAATGTGACAGTCGCCATTGAAATCTTAGCATGAAGCGAAGTGCCAATCTTAGCGACTTTGTGTTGTTTCGGTCAGTAGACAAAACACAAAGGCTACGCTTGACACAAGCCCTAACCCACAGTATTACCAAGCAAAGCAGTCATTAACAAAAGAATCATAACACAAGTTTATTTCGATAGATTTTCTGATTTAAAAGACACACACATTTCCCGTTTTTTCTCATTTCTTAAATATGTTATTCGCAATACCTATCCTACAGGGTTGGCACATTCAAACAAATCAATCTATTCTCCGTTGTGATTATTGCATGCAAAGGTCAACGCAACATATCATTTTGGTCTGATTATTTCCCAAATATATCAAGCTTCTGCGAAACTTATTGATCAATCTTGGAGATATATACACATCATTTCTTCGCTAAAATAATTACCTTAGCTATCATAGTTTCTCTGAGGAAGCACACACAATTGATATACTTGCAGATTTTAAATCACAAGTCATCTAAAGACCAACATCCCAAGTCTTGAAGCTTGTCTAGCAAGGTTTGGTACATGGATGAATGCCAAATGCTTGCTCATTTCTCACTCTATTCTCCGTTGTGGTTATTGCATGCAAAGGTCAACGCAACATATTATTTTGGTCTGATTATTTCCCAAATATATCAAGCTTCTACGAAACTTATGAATTTATTGATCAATCTTGGAGATATATACACAACATATCTTTGCTAAAATAATTACCTTAGCTATCATCGTTTCTCTAAAGAAGAACACACAATTGATATACATGCAGGTTTTAAATCACAAGTCATCTAAAGACCAACATCCCAAGTCTTGAAGCTTGTCTAGCAAGGTTTGGTACATGGATGAATGCCAAATGCTTTCTCATTTCTGACCGGTAATAAAAGCAGGGAATGTGCACTATGTTTAACTGTCCAAGGCTCGCCGTTGCAGTTTCCTGCGTGATGTCCAAACAACCAACTGTCTTTCAACATCCATATTAACACAGCTTCCGTTATTCCAATAATACGGGTAATGTGTTCATGGACTTGATTAAGAGTTCCTATGTGTTTGGAAGATGTTATAGCCAGTTTAAGATGGAAGATAGAACACAATTCCGTACTATGCATTTATTTCATACTCAGTGGGTTTTTTAAGAAGTGAAACCATTTTATTTGTTCGCGATTCTTCTTGCCCTACAACACAAGCGATTATTTTTGCAGTCCCAAAAAAAACCACCATTTCTCCACAGGTGCCGCTGGCATTTTAACTTGTTCCTTTTTTCATTCTGCTTGTTAGATTGATTGACACTTGCTGACACGACATTGAAGGACTCCATTGTTGTGGTTGCACTTTGCCTGGCAGCTATGGTTATACAATCAGAATATCGATCCCTCTGCTTGATTAGCTGAAATCTTGCCAACAAACTCAGACAAGAAAGACAAAGGTGTTAAAACACTTTGCACCTCATATCTTGCATGGGTAATTTGCTGGACGTTTCAGTAAAAAATATTAATAAAAGTAGGCAAGGTCGATCACAACAACATATAATATGACCAAGACCAAGTTGCATTGTACTCGATGCATGTGTGCGGTTTAATGAATTCGGGTTGGCATTATCTTTGTTCAATTTAGCAGCAATAGTTACCAGCAGATTATTAGCTTACTCATTGGGGATATGAACAATGCCTTTCTTTTTGTTGCATATGTGCCTGATCTTTCTAGCTTATGAGAACATAGAACAAAGCTTGACCATATCGATTTAGACGCATACCTTACTCTACAAACGCATTCATTACCAACTGGGACAACTTGTTATCATGCTTACAAAAAGCGCGTGACGATTTCTATTTCCATATCGTATTATATCCCTGTCTCCATAGTAACATTCCTGCCTCTAACACATACGTTCGTGTCGTATTTGATTCAGCATTTACAGACTTGATTCGATCATCATCATTTCCTTGATTGATGTTAAATGCTGATAAACACACGTCAAACACTGGGTTTGAGAAGGGCAGGTTGATAAAGATTATGTCCAATTGTTTGTGTTTGCCTAGATGTTTTTCCGAGTGAATATGATATATTTCCTTGTGCGGTTTGAAAAACGACGTGTATTGCTACGAAGACGCTTATCCTTCCGGAACTCTTATCTTATTTTTCGTTTTTTTAATTTTTTTCGAGATGTCGCATTTTTTATTTTCCTTTGTCCATATACTATCTAGTTCATCTATTTCAATTTGTTTATTTTTGCTATTCGAAAGACCTCTTCCTGTTCAGGAAAATCATAATAAGACAGATATTAAACGGAACTAAGCTATAAGAATTTTCAAAATTTTCAACAAAAGTTGATAATTTGCCATGTACCCACCGTAGATATATGCACTGTACACACATACTGTTGCGTATAATTACATTACGAGAGTAACTTATTGTAATGATAACAGATATAGTAAGAGATCAAACAAACATCTACAAACAAATATTACGACATTAAGTGAAGGATACATCAATTTCTTTGGCCGAGACTCCATCTCTTTAACTGCATAATGGACACTGATCAGTTTGTAATGTAATGTAATTGTTTAAACGGTGTGTTGTTACATTGTGTATTATGAGATGGAGATAGTTCACCGTTCACGTGTATTTGTATAGTTAGAACGAAGATGAAGTCAAGATGGGTAGGTGTATGTGGTATTGTAATAAACACAATGAAAAAAGGCAATTGTTCTGATAGAAGAATCACTTTTGAGGAAATAATATTCATCATTGATCAAAAGATCTTTCCATTTGTTCAAATTGAAATCGTTTAATTCCACTTCTGGATAATACAGCGTTTCGTCACACTACAACGTTAAGTTAAGGTACATGTCATGAACGTTCTTCGGCTAGCAGTTGTTATAAAAGAGTTGGCTGGTAAGACTCACGTTATTAGAAACTTGTCTGCCTACAACCAAATCCTTATCATGCAGATCACTGAGTGTGGTTCTGTCCATCATGGGGCCAGAAATCCAATCAAGTGAAACAATACGACAGGGTGATTTGGGCGCAAAGGATAGAAAAATGGCCTTTTACCAAAATGGTCAGGGTTCGAATCCTCGTGAAACTTTAAAAGTATGGGGTTACATGCCGTACTAAGTCGGTTTATTTCAGGAACTCCGGTTCCCTCCAACAACGTGACGACTGCATGATTTCATCGCAGCCAACACGAGAGTTAAATTTTATTTAACGACCGTATACAGGATTAAATGATACTAAAAATGGAGAAGCTTGTAAAAAATGTTATTTATGAGAATTCTTCTGAAGTTTCTAATTAAAACACAAACAAGGCATATGATATGTGGCACCTTTTATGAAGGGGAAGGGATTAACACAGAAACATCTTTTTCCCTATTGATCCAGAAAAAACAACAAGAAAATAGTAATAAATGTCAACAAATTTAAACCCGAAATCGATAGAACTACGACAAAATATGAGCAATTAAAAGAAAAAATCGAATACCTTTAAGAAACGTACAATGGGAATAAGACACGCGCAATGTAAATCTAGATCAAATCATGGTTATAGTGTATTCTCATAGCGAGAACCGGGAAAATGTAACGAAACAACAGGCCACTCCAATGAGTTTTATAAAAATCAAATCAAACAAAGAAATAGCATATTTTCAAGAGATCAAACTGTTGACCATACATCCTGTTCACAATTTCATTAATCTTTTCAAAATATACATTGATGAACCCTCCTCAATTACAATACGTTAGATCGTTCTGATAAACTTATAAAATGAAGACCAGACGTACTTCAATAGGATGCTTCCTCTCTACTTACATTAAATTAATCTTTTCTGCATTACTAATAATGATTCGTTGAATTAACTAATGGGCAATATGATGTTAAGAGGCATATAAAAGTAATTTAAAACAGGGTGAATAAAACGGTACATGCACCACTGTACGTCAACCCAATAGGCCAAAATAGCGACTCAAAGTGTGAAGAAGAATCATTCTTTCAAGAAAAGCCTAACCACATGTCTGTCCAGTAATAGGGCAGCAACGTTTTCATTGTATAAAATACAATTTGTAATGTGTTGTTTTTGGATGACGACGTCAGTTATTGAGTGATGGAGATACGTTCCTTCCTCAGGATAGATGTAGACGTATTGTGCTAAATGATGAAATGTTTTCTCGGATCTGTGTGTGACGTGTTGGCTAGAGGGAAACCTGATGTCATTATATCATTACTCTAAAGATACATATTGATGTAATGTAGTCATCAGGCTATCATTCGGGGATATCATCTCAAATGCTGGTAATCGCCGTAATGCTTTGTTCAGATCCGTTTGACATTTCAATATATATGGATATACCGTAGTGTAATGTGAGAGCCCTTTAGGGACTCTAAAACGCCATTCGCATGGATTTGCTGGACGAATCAACTTTGTAACGTTATATATATTATTCAGGGAACGTAACACATTATGTCCTGCTTGGCACTACAACAACTCAATCAAAGTTATAGTTGAAAGATAGGGGAATCGCAACTTTTTGTCATAAAATAAAATGAAAAATCCCTTCCCTTTCTCTCCCTCTCCCCCAAGAAAAACATGTTCTTGCTTCTTTCCTTGAGCACTTAACTTACCGATCATTTAATGAAAGTCGAAAAGGGTACATATACCGGAAGGGTACATATATCGGAAGGGTTAATAAACCGGAAGGGTACATATACCGGAAGAACTGTTGAGTTGCACATACTTGCACTGGACGAACCATTTCGTGAAAGTAACAAAACACCTACACCGGACGAACCATTTACACAGATACACAGATACACAGATTTATTTTGACAATATACATGAGATATGTACAGGATTAACAATCCTTTGATAGTCAGCTCGTAGTATACTAAATTATAATTTTAAAGTTCACAGCTTGATCTTATCTTTTAGTCAAATAAAGAAGTCATAGAATAACAGAATTATACCGGGCACGTACACGGTCAGAGAGATTACCTATATGGGACAAACAGCTAAATCACAGAGCATTTACGGCCTGCAAACAGTTAGATACAGTGTCACCAAGTAACAGCTTGATCACTGAAACCGAACGAAACGTTCCACCACAGAGTACCTGCATTGAACATAAATTCAAGGCACAGGTTAACGGGGTGCTGTACTATAGATGACGAACAGTCAGGTTCTTTCATAATAGACTACCTATATCCGATAGGCAGTGATACGCCGACTTACCTTACAAACAGTGATATCACTTGGATGTTCCCGACGGCAGCTACTATTCCTATTATTATGGCCAAAATTCCAAACACCAAGTGCACTTCTTGCTTTATTTCCGTAAACTGTTTCCAGTGCGGATGAACAAATAATCCGTAGGTATCAGGATCCGTAGTGACACTCCGATTTCCGAGTAAACTGTCTCGAACATTCAGCACACTTATCGACATGTTGATCGACATCCTAAAATGTTTGCATTGATTTAATCTCAAAAATGATGATACTGATGCTGGTACAAACTACTCGCTGCTACAGAGGAATCCATCGCTGAGAGAGCAGAGGAGAGCTACTGTGTGGTGACCAGTATACAGGTGTGGCGACCTATACGATTGGCTCTCGCTGTAAATCAGATAAGATTTTAACAACAGCAGCCGGGCTGATATGCAGCCTGGCGGCAAAACATACATAGTTATGTATATAAAACATCATATTGTTGTGTCCTGACCACTTATCTGAATCAACATTGACTTCCTACATATGCATGTCCTAATGTATCTCACAAATTAGTAAACAAATTTCAAGGCGAAATATTGCATTCATCATGCTGCTATACGGGTCGGTTAACGTTATGCACTCCCTGTTACCATGTAATTATTGCAAAACTTTCCAATGACATATTCAAACTCTTTGTTTAAATACAGTAAAGAGTTGACGCTGATCAATACATGGACCTTCTATTACTTCTGAGGTGTCCGTATGACCTTATACCACTGACAACATGGTATCTTAAAAAACAAATATATAGCACATCAGGTATGTAAGTCTAATGATACACGTATTTACGAGTGTGGAATGTATACATTCGCGTGTGACATGGCCGTTATATATATACGAGTGTGACATGGCCGTTATACATGTATATATACGAGTGTGGCATGGCCGTTATATATATACGAGTGTGACATGGCCGTTATATGTATACGAGTGTGGCATAGCAGTTATATATAAATATACGACTGTGGAATGACCGTTATATATATATACGACTGTGGAACGGCCGTTATATATATACGACTGTGGAATGGCCGTTATATATATACAAGTGTGGAATGACCGTTACATATATACGACTGTGGAAAGACCGTTATATATATACAAGTGTGGAATGGCCGTTAAATAAAAAGACTGTGGAATGGCCGTTATATATATACGACTGTGGAATGACCATTAACGTTATATATATACGACTGTGGAATGGCTGTTATATATATACAAGTGTGGAATGACCGTTACATATATACGACTGTGGAAAGACCGTTATATATATACAAGTGTGGAATGACCGTTATATAAAAAGACTGTGGAATGGCCGTTATATATATACGACTGTGGAATGACCATTAACGTTATATATATACGACTGTGGAATGGCTGTTATATATATACGACTGTGGAATGGCCGTTATATATATACGACTGTGGAATATACGAGTGTGAAATAACCATTAACGTTATATATATACGAGTGTGGAAGGGCCGCTATGAATACACACGAGTGTGGAATGACCGTTATATATATAGGAATTTGGGATTACCGCTTTATACAAGTGTGGAATGATTGGTTATACTATACATAGAGAATCTTACATGGGTGTCCATGTCATATCATTTCTAATACGAGTTTAATGATTGATATGACACGAGGTTTTTGAATGAGTTAAATGAATTCAATATGACATTAACACGAATGAAATATTCTATTTATGACATGAAATTCAGAATATGAAAATAATAGTTAAAACACAATTATGTGTTCTCAACTGACTCTATAAAGTTGTTTTGTGGGGGTTTTAAACAATGAACAGTTTTAAATGCCATGAAAATGATAATTGCACAATAAACATTTATAATTCATTTAAAATAACAATACATTATTATATGGGATAGTAGTACTTTTAGTGACGAAGGAATATGTTCCATCGGATTTTATCAATCGTAGCACTTTTAGGTTTTATAACACATGTTAATAGCTTATTTATGAAATGGCCGTATGACAAAGTAAAATTGGTCAATTATGTGATAAATAGATATACAAGAACTTAGAAATTTACACATAATCCAGTTCAAGACACTGACGGCATTCAGATTGCTCAGCAAATATCAATTTCATAAAAAGGAACTATCAGATTCTTCACCTGCTTTTGGACAATGCACTAAACAAATATTTTTCAAAGAAATGTACCCAAATTCCCACACCAAGGCCCGTATTCATGAAACTGTTCTCATGCTCAAATTAACATTTAGACATAGACAACAGTATTCGTATTTAAGTCTTTTCAAATGTTTTTCAAGTTATTGAAAAAGTCAGATTCTTTTATTAATTTCTTACTGAAACAAGAAATTAGGCGTGAGCACAAAATCCATGTTTAAGCATGAGAACGGCTTCATGAATACGGGACTCAAATAAAAAACACTTTTCTTAGGACGCGTTTAATCTTGACCATCAGGGAATTATCAAAAGAAATGTTTTCCTGCAAAAATGTACAAAGAAAATGTGGAAATTAATGTTATTATCCTTGACATATTTTTATTTTCATGGTGTTTTTTTTTATATATATTACGCTTTGTTCATATATTTGTAGATAGCAACTAACATGTGGCAATTTCCAAAGTTACAGTCTCTGTGTTGTATAGAGTGTTTCCCAATAACCGTAGTATCATATCAGACAGGTTTATGAGTTTAATGATTTTGTAAAGGCGGTACATAATTGACTCATCGGAATGTTCATATAATAGCCCTGTTACTTGTTTCTCTCAGGGGATATTATGCAGTGTGACAGTATTCTTACCAAAGGCAATCAATGTTTACAGGATACAATACTGTAATGTTACCACCATAGACCTAATCAATGCTTCATCCTCGAAATCACAGAATCATCGACTGGTAATGTAAAACCATTATTTTATTTCACCTTTACATGTATCTCAGCGATGAAAAAAATAGCATCCAAATGTTAGACGAAAAAACGATGAATCTAGAGAACTAAAGGACCGAATGACAGATTTAACAGCTGACGCTAGATAACGTTCCATGACGAGACAAGGTGTTTCGGCAGGGAAAGCATCTCATCTTAATTTCTCAATCATTTAAAGTAAACGTTTTACAAGTAAGATCCAATTGCACACAAACAAAATCTAAATGCTACGAAATGATATATATACTATCTAAAGTTCATTCATGTACCTTGGTCATGCGAATCTTTGTTTCTCTATTATTAGTCGGGCTGAGGCATGCCGGTCTCGCAATAAGATGATTGTGTCTATTGCAATGCACGACAATAATAGTCACATGTCCGGTTACAATAGTTTAGCGGTATCTATATGTAAAACCAACGGCTATGTGACCGTACTGAATACCCACATAAACAGTATATAAAGTGTCCTTTCTTGATATTTTATGTTGCTTTTTAAAGGCTAGACATTTCACTAACCATTAAACCACTTTTCAGTACCAATGTAACATCTAAGAATGTTATGAAATGGCACATCCTCTGAAGTTCATTTATCAATTAAGAACTCGGCCTTTATTAACACGTGAATGTTACCAGAGAATTTTTCTGCGATTTTAGTAGTTGCGAACGGGAAGATCTCTCTTCATATGAGACTGGTATGCTTCTTCGCAGCTAGTAAAAGATCATTTATGTTCAGCATGACGTAGGCATATGAATAATCTTAAGATACTACTCCATTTCATAGCGTTTAGTTGCGTTGCTAAAGAGATTGACATGCTAAAAGTCCGGCGAATAATTTTAACTAAGATATTAGCCTTAATACAATGTACCGTATTATTGACTACTAATATGTCTTTAAGGCACATTTAGATATCAAATATTAAATTTCAATTTATTTATTCTTTAATATGCCTTATAAGGGGGTTGAAATGGGGTGTCTGTAACCTCTTTCAATGGGCGTTTTGAACCTTAACAAACATACTAGTGAGGATAATACTTATTTTAATGATATTTTTTTACAATAAAATGGCGTGCTATAAATGTACGCAAGCGTTATAAGATATGACGCAAAATTACTGTTAAAAATGTTGATTGGGCACATATATTATATTATTATTATACATGTACAATTTTATAAATATATGTTAGCGAAGTTCGGCACTCTTTCTTCATTAGGAGATACACATCATATATTTATGCGTTATTTGTTTTCGATGACAATTAACATATACATATGTACGTACTCTACCGTTATGTTGTTTTAAATAATATCGAGTATAATGCAATAGGTAAACACCGTTATCTAGTGAAGCTTGGATGCTACGATAAATACATGAACAGCTTGTATTAAACAGCTAGTAGTAAATGTCATCAGTCCCTCACGGTTGTAGTGATCGTACATAAATGTATTACTGTAGGCGGCTGTAGTAAAATACTCTGAAGTGTCATTGATTTCAGAATCAAGATGATATACAGAACTAATTTTAATTGGTCAATATACATTTTTAAAGACAACAAAAAGTCGATATAGCTGAAGCCGTGACTGAATTACGCCGCAAGGTATAAGTGTAATGGAAAGCGAAAGTAGATCCAGGCGGAAAGAGTCTTGCTACAATTACATCCACGTAAAACGTGATGGAGATACAGATGGATCCGATCACGTGGGTTACAGAGGATATAAATACAGGTGAGCTGAGCCGAGATGAAGACACACAGTTCGGCTCAGGTAGGATCGAAAATTCACTCGAACCAACTCATAGAAAACACCCCCTACTTTTGACATACAACCAATCAAAACCGAGCTTACAAAAGCGAACAGGTCCTCTATCACGGCTTATTCAAACATATATAGCGGAACAGAATCTAGCTCAGGTAGGATCGAAATAATTACAACAACCACTCGAACCCGATAGCTCCCTGATGACACCCCCTTCACAATAAAATAAATTCCAATCCAATACCCAATAGAACCTGATTTTTTTTATTTTAATTTTATTTATTTTTTCCTTCCAAACAACCCCTTTTCGACCATTGAGTCACCAAATACATCTAATTATAACAACATAACCCCTCCCCCTCTTCAACTGACGATCTAATAACTATATAAGCACTAATAAAACTCTAAATAAAAGCCCAATGCACAAACCCGACAAACCCCCGTCCCGCTCTCAACACCCCATATCTG
>NW_018408839.1:0-10966 GCF_002113885.1 Mizuhopecten yessoensis
ATCTGTGGCTTCTATTGGTTACAATTATCACTAAACAGTACCTAGCCGTCCATGCTTGCTCTTGAATATGAAGTCATTTAAAACATACTCTCTTGTTTAGATTAATTTGTATTTAGTGCAGGTTTAATAAGTAGAGACCCATGTAAAACTTATAGTCTGTATTGAATTGGCCATGTTTATTTGTATGCGTGTTTAGAACAATGTCTGGTGTGTGTTTTACACGTACATTAAAGATTATATAGACCATTGTTAAAAATAAATCATACATCCATTTCTGAATTGAAAAATAGATACAGATCAAGCTAAAATAATTTAGCATATATTTACAATAAGGAAATACAGATGTTTCAAAACATACCTTGTACATAATTTATCCATATGAAGCCTTTCTGAATTTATATTAACCATGATAGCAATTACAAATTGATCAGTTGATTCATTTACCAGATGTGCAACTCATATTTTCATCTACTTTTGTTGCTTGCACACTATACATACATGGTGTGCACACTGTGCATAATCGTGTAATGTGTGATCCCTAAATTTGACATGTTCATGTAAAGGTAAGTGTTCAACCCACAGATTCTTTATAGAACTCTTAAAATTTACAGAAAGTTTCTGCTAATTTCACAATATGATGGAAAATGAATGTGAATATTTTCTAAATAGGGATTAAATCCTGTAAGTAATGGACCAGTGTCTGGCTTCATTTTGTTTCTTTCTTACAGGTTACGGAGATAGCAAGTTGATAGGAGCTCCGGACGAACCTCCAAAAAAGAAAGTTAGAGTTTGAGGAAAAGAAATACAGAATGCCAGCTTGTTTTGGTTGACAAATAGTGAATGTCATAAACAGATAACTGGGTCTGATAAACAACATACACAGAAAGTTGAAGTTTGTGAGGGGCTAATGAACGACATACACAAGGGAGTTGGAGTCTGATGAAGGACAACAAGAAAGTTGTGGTGAATGAAAAACACAGAAAGTTGGAGCCTGTTGAAGGACAAACAGAAAGTTGGAGCCTGTTGATTGACGAGCACAGAAAGTTGGAGTCTGATGAAGGACAAACAGAAAGTTGGAGCCTGTTGATTGACCAACACAGAAAGTTGGAGCTGTAGCTGAGTGTCAGTGATGTGTCCAAAATGTGTGATGTTGGAGGTTAGCTATATATAGATGACAACAATATAAACTGGCACATTTGCAGATCAACTGCAGATTTAACTGTTGGGATCAAAAGAAATGATATACTTGCAATCTGATCTAGTCATTATAAGCCTAAACCATGCTTAGGTGGGGGGTTTCTCGTTACGCGTGAACTGCTATGGAAACGTGTTGATATTCTTAAACTGGATATGCTGTTTTCATGTAATTTTCCAATAATCATTTGTGCCAAATGGTGGTGTACAGTCCCAATAGGACTGTACCCTACCAATAGGACTGTACCCTAGTGGGTAGTTACAGCCTGTAAATAGCCTGTAAGTAGTTTGATGATATAGTCCTCCACATGATACTTGTCACATATCACAATGTGCCTGGTGGGTTTGATCCAAAAGAATAACAATTATAGGTTAAAAACATGAAATTTTCATTTTGTGAATTTAACTTTTCAGGCAAATCATAATCATTCAGACCAATAAGCTATCGTTTTGCATGATTAAGTTGTTGTGTTGGTTTGTCTTCTTTTGTCCTTTGTAGGGAAATGCGTTTGTCTTCTTTTGTCTTTAAAAGTAAAACAGGTTTGTGTATTGTTTTCTTTTGTAGAAAACATGTTTGTTACTTTTAAATGCAATATATTGGTAGGGGGGTCATCATAGTAGTTGAGGCAGACCTGTAAACTATGTTAAGTGCAGGTCTTGAAGGTCTATGTTTACACTTACTTGTTATACCTCCTACAACAAAATGGACAAATTGTCGATACAATCACATCAGTACAACTCCTATTTTCAGCCAATTCTATGAAACTTTACTGATGCAGTCAACACACTGAAGTTTTGCACCTGCATTTTGTTTTGAACTTGCTATTGTTAAGGGAGTTATGCCTATTAGTTTAAAAACATTTCTCCAACTGCTAAAGTACAGCACCAATTTGAATATCATTTGGTACATAGAACCCCAATATTGAGGGGGGGTCATTAAAGTATATCATTTGTGTTATTATGAGTTATGCCCCTTTTTTTAAGAAAACTCCTCCCAAAGTACTGCATCAAATTTAATGATATTTGGAACATTAACACTTACATGGAGAGGATGTAACTATATGGATTTAGAGTTTACTTCCCTATTCATGGAGTTGTGTCCATTTGTTTATTTTTAAATGACCTAGCTATATATACAAATAACTATTCCTACATTTCTTGATGCAAACAGGGGTTAAGTCATTCTAGTGACAGTTCTAGTTACACCTTAATGTACATAATCTATTGGCCAATTTTCTGAGAAAGGTGACAGTACTTTATAATAGCCATCAAAGGGTCATGTAAACACTTGACTGGTTGTGCTACATATTCTTGTATACAGACCAACAGGTCCAACACTGGTCCCACTGGTCAAGCAACAGACCAACAGGTCCAACACTGGACCCACTGGTCAAGCAACAGATCCAACACTGGTCCCACTGGCCAAGCAACAGACCAACAGGTCCAACACTGGTCCCACTGGTCAAGCAACAACAACAGGTCCAACACTCGTCCCACTGGTCAAGCAACAGACCAACAGGTCAAACACTTATCCCACTGGTCAAGCAACAGAACAACAGGTACAACACTGGTCCCACTGGTCAAGCAACAGACCAACAGATCCAACTCTGGTCCCACTGGTCAAGCAACAGACCAACACTGGTCCAACACTGGTCCCATTGGTCAAGCAACAGACCAACAGGTCCAACACTGCTCCCACTGGTCAAGCAACAGACCAACAGATCCAACTCTGGTCCCACTGGTCAAGCAACAGACCAACAGATCCAACTCTGGTCCCACTGGTCAAGCAACAGACCAACAGGTCCAACACTGGTGCCACTGGTCAAGCAACAGGTCCAACACTGGTCCCACTGGTCAAGCAACAGGTCCAACACTGGTCCCACTGGTCAAGTAGTTGGTAATGTGATAAGTGCGAGCAGCTCAAGCAGTAATATGGCATTCGTCAAATTTACTATGTCGTGTTTCAAGTACTAGATATTGCCAGGAACGTAGTCTTTCAGTTTTCTCATACAAGGTATTACATTTGTGTGACTGTGATTAACAGTATGTGAAACACTTCAGTATATAATTATGCATGTGTCGACAATTTAATGGGCCTCTACTTGATAGCTCTACTATATATGATGATGAAGGTTGTTTTACTTACCGGGTAATATAGTTTACTCTTTTACTTTAATTAGTTTTAATTTGTTTTTTTGTAAAAATACAGTTCACATGGAGGACTCCATTGAATAGTTTTAAAATGGAACAACTTTCTGCCCAAAAATGATATGAAATTTAATATCAAACCTTAGTTCAACATTAAAATCAGTAAAGCTTGTTATTGAGATCTGATGCCGTATGTATGATTATTGATATGCGAGGGTCTGTATGCCATGGTTGTAGGTGTAAAATCCACAGAAAGTATCATACCCTACCTGAGGCTACCGCTGATTGGTGTACGGTATACACAAGCTAGTGTCTTTCATTGCCTTAGCTGCAACGAGGATTATCTAGTCTTTCCCACTGGGTTTCCTGGCTAGGATAACTAGTCTTTCCCACTGGGTTTCCTGGCTAGGATAACTAGTCTTTCCCACTGGGTTTCCTGGCTAGGATAACTAGTCTTTCCCACTGGGTTTCCTGGCTAGGATAACTAGTCTTTCCCACTGGGTTTCCTGGCTAGGATAACTAGTCTTTCCCACTGGGTTTCCTGGCTAGGATAACTAGTCTTTCCCACTGGGTTTCCTGGCTAGGATAACTAGTCTTTCCCACTGGGTTTCCTGGCTAGGATAACTAGTCTTTCCCACTGGGTTTCCTGGCTAGGATAACTAGTCTTTCCCACTGGGTTTCCTGGCTAGGATAACTAGTCTTTCCCACTGGGTTTCCTGGCTAGGATAACTAGTCTTTCCCACTGGGTTTCCTGGCTAGGATAACTAGTCTTTCCCACTGGGTTTCCTGGCTAGGATAACTAGTCTTTCCCACTGGGTTTCCTGGCTAGGATAACTAGTCTTTCCCACTGGGTTTCCTGGCTAGGATAACTAGTCTTTCCCACTGGGTTTCCTGGCTAGGATAACTAGTCTTTCCCACTGGGTTTCCTGGCTAGGATAACTAGTCTTTCCCACTGGGTTTCCTGGCTAGGATAACTAGTCTTTCCCACTGGGTTTCCTGGCTAGGATAACTAGTCTTTCCCACTGGGTTTCCTGGCTAGGATAACTAGTCTTTCCCACTGGGTTTCCTGGCTAGGATAACTAGTCTTTCCCACTGGGTTTCCTGGCTAGGATAACTAGTCTTTCCCACTGGGTTTCCTGGCTAGGATAACTAGTCTTTCCCACTGGGTTTCCTGGCTAGGATAACTAGTCTTTCCCACTGGGTTTCCTGGCTAGGATAACTAGTCTTTCCCACTGGGTTTCCTGGCTAGGATAACTAGTCTTTCCCACTGGGTTTCCTGGCCAGGATAACTAGTCTTTCCCACTGGGTTTCCTGGCTAGGATAACTAGTTTTTCCCACTGGGTTTCCTGGCTAGGATAACTAGTCTTTCCCCTGGGTTTCCTGGCTAGGATTACCTAGTTTTTCCCACTGGGTTTCCTGGCCAGGATAACTAGTCTTTCCCCTGGGTTTCCCGGCTAGCATTATCTGGTGGGATATTCAAACACTGGGAAACCCAGTGGGAAAGACTAGTTTACACTTTTGTTACCTCATTTTACTAAACTTTTTCATTATATTTAAAAATAGTTAGAAGTGATAAAAATTCTCCCCAATATTCCAACCACATGGTGCTAAAGAAAATTCAACTTCCATATTTTTTGGAATATTTCTATAGACATAAATAGTGGATTTTTGTCTCTGCAGTTTTGATAGATATACATGTTATGGTGGTTGACTGTAAAGACTCGGTAATTTGGTTTAGAACTGGGACAAATACTACAAAGTAGACTAGTGCTCTGACAACTCACCAGAGTTACATCTTCAAACTTTCACAACTTCAATTAACAAAATGATTTTAAATTTTAAATAACAAATGATCAGATATTTATGTAGCCAAATAGACAGCAACTTTATTGCCAACTTGCAATTTTGTTTACACCAGGCATCAAACATCACACTTGAACACTCCACTGGTTGTGCTCCAGTCGTCAAACATCACACATGAACACTCCACTGATTGTGCTCCAGGCGTCAAACATCACACTTGAACACTCCACTGGTTGTGCTCCAGTCGTCAAACATCACACATGAACACTTCACTGGTTGTGCTCCAGGCGTCGAACATCACACATGAACACTACACTGGTTGTGCTCCAGGCGTCAACCATCACACATGAACACTCCACGGATTGTGCTCCAGGCGTCAACCATCACACATGAACACTACACTGGCTGTGCTCCAGGCGTCAAACATCACACATGAACACTCCACTGGTTGTGCTACATGAACCTGTATACAGGGAACAATATATCTCAAAATTGGTTTAGAACCTTAAGTCAAAGGTTTGAAGTTGCAACTTGTATTGACAGCAAACTGGCTCTTCACTGACCTATTTTAACATGAACTGGGCGTATGCATGGCTTAAATACAATTGATTGTTACCATATTAAGCAGTGCTTGTTTACATTGCAGCGCTACAAGGCAGTACGTTTTTTTATGTTACAGACTTGAAGTGTACCACATAATGTTGTTTTACTTCTGTGATTTGCATAAAAACACCATTCCTGGTTTGATTTTGGTTATTAGATCTGTCAAACTACATATCTTGATAAACTTGTTGATAATAAAATACTTGTTGATAATAAAATGCTTCAGCTATTTTCTGTTAACTGTTTTTTCATTGTATTTTTGAATTTTAGATGTACTGATTGGAGCCTTTTTTCAGTGCGCCATCATCAGTGGTCTGTCCATCCTTAAACAATTCTTGTTATTGCTATTTCTCAGGACGTCTTTGTCAGATTTTATATGTCCAAGGTTGTGCATGTTTCAGTTAGACACTGAAAAAACAATCAAGAAGGCCACCGCCACCAAATGGCCATCTTTGACATTGACAGTTACAGATTATCTCTACATCTTTAGAAGTACTAGACAGATTTTTTTTCAAATTTCATTTGAAGGTTCCCCTTGGTTCTTAGTTGTTTAATTGTTTCATATCTCAAGAACCCCTGAACACATTTAAGGTCATATGAGTGTATTGTTAAACGGAAACAGGAAGTACATCCCTAGTTGAATAACCAATATAGGGAGACAGCATCACAATTTCCACAAATTCTAATGTTTAATATTAAATTGATGAATATTGTATGTTTATTATTGACAGAACAGTGTGTTCTCTCAATATTAAAGTATTTCAAAGCAATCCAGGCATTAATTCAGGGTGTTTTTTTTATCAATGAGTCACATGTGTCCATTTTTCTGTACTTCAGGAAACCGGCTACCTGTTTCACTACTGTGAAGTTTTTCAAGAATGATAACTCTTACCTGCAATTACTATGTGTATATGGTTTTATTATAAAATGTCAATTTTTATATCGTGTATAGAGAATTAATTTTACACAATTTCAACATTTTTTAAATGGATATACATTAATGCAATACTAATATATGTCAGTATCATTTTTATTGACATTATTTTGTGTAAAATCCTTAAAATTCTGACAACCTTAATTTTTTTGTGGCAGAAAATTTTCTTTACTTTAAAGCAATATAACTACAAAATTTGAAGAAATTCTACTGAGAAATGGTGACACAATCCTGTTACCTTAATTCATATTTATACCATAATATGGTATTGAGTTCTACACCTTATTTAGGTTTTGGTGGTCATTGGTCAAGGTTAAAGGGTCAAAGATCACAGGGAAATATCACACTTGACCACTTGTGGGGGATGGGGGTTTATCTTTGTAAGCCTCTATTCACTTTGCTTTTATTGAGACTGATCTGAAAATTAAAATGACTGATAGGCTATATATAGGGGCCATCTTGATTTTGGTTGTTAAATTTCATTATCACGTTTTTCAAAGAATAACTGGAGATATCTTTATCAGACTTTACAAACTATACAAAATTCTCAGTGTTCACAGGCCCAGGTTTGTTTCTCTTGGTCTTTCATGATGCATGAATAGGATGACTGTCACACAACCACCTTGTACTTTGGTACTACAGGAGGGAATTTTAATGAAGGTTTCTCTCGGTTGTGCATGTTTCAATTTTAACTTTATCAAAAAAAGATGGTCACCAGATCAACATCTGAAATTTGACCACTGAAGTTTGTTACCACAGATTTTCAGAAGTACAGATTTTCTCAAATTACATGTAAGTATGTTTTTTCAGTTCACTAGTGTGGTATATTTCATTGTGGGTTTGATTGCAAGAAAAAAGATGGATACAAGAAATCTATCTTTTTAGCCCACCATCATCAAATCACCCTACGTCCATGGTCTGTCGTGCGTCCGTCCTTTAAACAATTCTTGTTAACGCTATTAATCAGAAAGTACTGGAGGGATCTTTCTGTAATTTCACATGATCCCTAGTTATGCATATCGTTTTTTGGGACTGATCACAAAACCAAGATGGCCGACAGCCAGCTATCTTGAATTTTAAAGAGTTAAAATTTGTTAGTGCTATTTCACAGAAAGGACTGGAGGGATCTTTGTCATATTTGACACGAAGGTTCCCCATGGTCCTCAGTTATACATAACTTATATTTGGACTGATCTTAAAATCAAGATGGCCGATAGGCACCATCTTGAATTTTACAGTTCAAGTTTTAAAGCGCTATTACTCAGAAATGACTGGAAGAATCTTTCTCAAATTTGATATTTAGGTTCCCCTTGGTCTGTAGTTGTTCATGTTTACCTTTAAGACTGATTGGATAAACAAAATGGCCAACAGATGGCCATCAAGGATTTTGAAAGATAAAGTTGTTAATTCTCAGAAACGACTTGAGGGATCTTTCTCGAATTTGATATGTAGGTTCTTCTTGGTCCTTAGTTGTGCATGTGTTATTTAAAGAGTGATCATAAAAACAAGATGGCAGAAGGAAGAACTGAACAGATCTTTCTCATATTGCACTGATTGGTGCTATCTCTAACAGTAAGTACTGTACTAGTAAATATGTGAAAAGACAAACTCACTTTGAAGGTTGTCTTTTATACACAGCGGTATGAGTTACCTCAAGGTGCATTTACTGTTTCCATGTCTTGATCAAACAGGATAAGAAGAGAAAAGATTGAACTGACACTGAACTAATGAAGATGGTACAATGGTGGGCCCAAGATCCTTCTGGGATCTCTTGGTTTGAAATGTTTATTCCCCAGCTTGGAAATCGGGTATTACCAGGGTTGGGGCCTTGGTATCAATACCCTTAGCATTACCTTCTTGGGGCAGGGGCTGTCTTTCAACACAATTTCACTCTACAATTCATGTATTTGTCCATTCAAATCGTTTTCTACTTTCATTAAGGTAAAAGTTCCAAGGTCAACCTCACCTTTTAAAGACTGTCTAACACCTGGTTGACCGCCCACACCAACCCCTCTTGGAAGTAGACACATTTCAAAAGTCGATGATGTGTAAGTTGTGTGCCATCATCATTGATTCACATGTAAGAGATACAGGTCCATTGGGCCACAATGAGAGACTGATTAGGAGCAGACAACTGGGCCACAAAGCCAATGAGAGACTAATTAGAGGCAGACAACTTTGACAGCAACGTTATCTTCCACACCAACATAGATGTATTACCAAGTACAATCTATGTCATTTTAGTCACATTAGATATAGAAGATGACGCATTGAAAATCCACTCAGTTAAAAAATATACAAATACTGATTTATACTACCATTTTTAGGTCACTTATTTCACCAATACTACATGTAAATGCACATGAAATTTTATTTTAACATTAAGCACTTTATTTCCACTTTCCGGGATAACCATCATTATTTAAAGCATTGAATTTAACAATGTTTTAAAAATTTAAATGTTGTATTATAGAAAAAAAAATACAATTAAAATCACTTCTTTCTACGGAAATAAAGCATTGTATCGCAGCATTTGTAGATTTGTGATGAGCACTTTCCATGATTAGTAAATAATCCACATAAAAGCACAATCAGAAATGCCCAAGGCGTTACTGATAATGTGATACTGTCCTCACAGTATTTCATCAGTAGTAGACGTGTACCACTTTTTAGATACTAACATGAGTTAGTGTCGAGAATGGTGTGTAGCGAGTCTGCAGTTACAGCGCTGACTTGGTGACGAGTCAGCAGTTACAGTGTTGACTTGGTGACGAGTCAGCAGTTACAGTGTTGACTTGATGACGAGTCCGCAGTTACAGTGTGGACTTGGTGACGAGTCAGCAGTTACAGTGTTGACTTGGTGACGAGCATGGTGTATAGCGAGTCTGCAGTTACAGCGCTGACTTGGTGTCAAGAATGGTGTGTAGCGAGTCTGCAGTTACGGTGCTGACTTGGTGTCAAGCATGGTGTGTAGCGAGTCTGCAGTTACAGCATAGACTTGGTGACGAGAATGGTGTATAGCGAGTCTGCAGTTACAGTGCTGACTTGGTGTCAAGAATGGTGTGTAGCGAGTCTGCAGTTATGACTGGCAAGGAGCAGGTGTAATTTTCACACACATAAGCTGTAGCTTTGCCTTGGACCTGAGGCAAACCATGAACAAATTCACAGCGTTTGGATAGGAAACTGTCTCCTCCAGTAGGCACCAGCAGGATCACCTTGTTAGGGAGGAAGTGGGAGTTCACACATCGGACAAGGTCTGCCATGTCTGGAGAGGACGGATCGCCAACTAACACTATCTGTTAACATAAAACCATCCTCAGCTTAGATTGTACAACTGTATACTATTCCTCACAAGATATTCATAAAAGTACAATTTTTAACCAAATTCTATTTTAAGCAATGCATGTCATTTAACAATAAGGTAATATTACGAGCCTTAAATTATGTTTGTCTATAGATTAGGTTTGTAGTACAGTACTGACCTGTTTAGTGGTACCAGTCATCCAAAACAGACCAGAGGTCATTTCAGGGACAGCGATAGGGATGTTGGTGAGCCGTTGATGGAACACTCTGAAGATTCTCATGGCCATACCTTTGTAGTCAGCTCTCTGTAGGATGCTGGACAGACGCAGCAAGTTGTTGGCCGCCACAGAGTTTGAGGAAGGTTCTGCTCCATCTTGGTCTGAAACAACATATTACTGTATCCAATAGTATCACTACTGACAATCCAATTATGAAATATATCATTGAATTGTCATTATTATACTGCATATGGATAAACTAGAAAATTAATGCCCCTGCAGTCATGAAGGGATGTCACAAATTACAAGGAGCCCGTCACAGGAAACATTTCTAATTTTTCTAAAAATTGTGCTTAATTTCAGATGAACATGTCAAACTGAATCAACGATTTTATGATCATAGATTATAAATTTTGCATGGTTATCAATATTAATATATATCTTATACTTTGTAGTAATTTGTAAAGTAAAACCACATTACAGTCATGCACAAAATAAGCTTCTGAATTCTTTTAGAATACATTGATAGTATTATTTGAGTGTAATGTGATACAATATTCCTATGTGTTTCAATACTTTGTTTTTAGGTCACCTGAGACAAAGTCTCAAGTGACCTATTGCGATCGCCTTTTGTCCGTCGTCGTCCGTCGTCCGTCGTGCGTCCGTAAACAATTTACATTTTCGACTTCTTCTCCAAAACCCCTGAACCAATTTCAATGAAATTTTGCAGGGACCTTCCATGGACAAAGGTCAACAAAAATAG
>NW_018408839.1:13763-39091 GCF_002113885.1 Mizuhopecten yessoensis
CAAATGATACTTTGAATATTACATGTTAATAACTTGATTGGAATTATAACCTTGAATTGACAGTTTGATACTTTGAAAATTTTGAGCCAGCCCTACCCCCAAGGGCTGTAGGGTGGGGCTCAAAGGAGTCAGTGTGCTAAAATTTCTTCATTTTCCTTGTTAAGAATCAGAGGTGCTAGTTTCAAATCCTTTTTAGTCTAAATCTGTATGCTAGATATTGAATAAGGTGGTTTTATTGTTTTTTGTCACTTTGAATAATATTTCTGTTCATGTTAAAAACAAAATCAACTCTCTGTATAAATATATCAGGTGACCGTTAAGGCCCATGGGCCTCTTGTTCTGATTAATTTGGACAGCTCTAGTAATATGTCGGTGAGGTATTATAGAACAGTGGTATAACTACTGTACCATCCTTTAGTCGTAGTACAATGGATTTGTAATATGTCAGTGAGGTGGTATAATTACCATCCTTTAGTTGTAGTACAATGGATTTGTAATATGTCAGTGAGATATTACAGTACAGTGGTATAGCTACCATCCTTTAGACGTAGTACAATGGATTTGTAATATGTCAGTGAGCTATTACAGAACGGTGGTATAGCTACCATCCTTTAGTCGTAGTACAATGGATTTGTAATATGTCAGTTAGGTATTACAGAACAGTGGTATAGCTACCATCCTTTGGTTGTAGTACAATGGATTTGTAATATGTCAGTGAGGGATTACAGAACGGTGGTATAGCTACCATCCTTTAGACGTAGTACAATGGATTTGTACTATGTCAGTGAGGTGGTATAGCTACCATCCTTTAGATGTAGTACAATGGATTTGTAATATGTCAGTGAGGTGGTATAGCTACCATCCTTTAGATGCAGTACAATGGATTTGTAATATGTCAGTGAGATATTACAGTACAGTGCTATAGCTACCATCCTTTAGACGTAGTACAATGGATTTGTACTATGTCAGTGAGGTGGTATAGCTACCATCCTTTAGATGTAGTACAATGGATTTGTAATATGTCAGTGAGCTATTACAGAACGGTGGTATAGCTACCATCCTTTAGACGTAGTACAATGGATTTGTACTATGTCAGTGAGGTGGTATAGCTACCATCCTTTAGATGCAGTACAATGGATTTGTAATATGTCAGTGAGGTGGTATAGCTACCATCCTTTAGATGCAGTACAATGGATTTGTAATATGTCAGTGAGATATTACAGTACAGTGCTATAGCTACCATCCTTTAGACGTAGTACAATTGATTTGTAATATGTCAGTGCGGTATTATAGAACGGTGGTATAGCTACCATTAATATGTCAGTGAGGTGGTATAGCTACCATCCTTTAGATGCAGTACAATGGATTTGTAATATGTCAGTGAGGGATTATAGAACGGTGGTATAGCTACCATCCTTTAGACGTAGTACAATTGATTTGTAATATGTCAGTGCGGTATTATAGAACGGTGGTATAGCTACCATTAATATGTCAGTGAGGTGGTATAGCTACCATCCTTTAGATGCAGTACAATGGATTTGTAATATGTCAGTGAGGGATTATAGAACGGTGGTATAGCTACCATCCTTTAGTCGTAGTACAATGGATTTGTAATATGTCAGTGAGGTGGTATAGCTACCATCCTTTAGATGCAGTACAATGGATTTGTAATATGTCAGTGAGGGATTATAGAACGGTGGTATAGCTACCATCCTTTAGCCGTAGTACAATGGATTTGTAATATGTCAGCGAGGTATTATAGAACGGTGGTATAGCTACCATCCTTTAGTCGTAGTACAATGGATTTGTAATATGTCAGTGAGGGATTACAGAACGGTGGTATAGCTACCATCCTTTAGACGTAGTACAATGGATTTGTACTATGTCAGTGAGGTGGTATAGCTACCATCCCTTAGTTGTAGTACAATGGATTTGTAATATTTCAGTGAGGTATTACAGAACAGTGGTATAGCTGCCATCCTTTAGTTGTAGTACAATGGATTTGTAATACGTCAGTGAGGTATTATAGAACGGTGGTATAGCTACCATCCTTTAGACGTAGTACAATTGATTTGTAATATGTCAGTGCGGTATTATAGAACGGTGGTATAGCTACCATTAATATGTCAGTGAGGTGGTATAGCTACCATCCTTTAGATGTAGTACAATGGATTTGTAATATGTCAGTGCTGTATTATAGAACGGTTGTATAGCTACCATCCTCTAGTTGTAGTACAATGGATTTGTAATATGCCAGTGCGGTATTATAGAACGGTTGTATAGCTACCCTCCTTTAGTTGTAGTACAATGGATTTGTAATATTTCAGTGAGGTATTACAGAACAGTGGTATAGCTACCATCCTTTAGTTGTAGTACAGTGGATTTGTAATATGTCAGTGCGGTATTATAGAACGGTGGTATAGCTACCATTAATATGTCAGTGAGGTGGTATAGCTACCATCCTTTAGATGCAGTACAATGGATTTGTAATATGTCAGTGAGATATTACAGTACAGTGCTATAGCTACCATCCTTTAGACGTAGTACAATGGATTTGTACTATGTCAGTGAGGTGGTATAGCTACCATCCTTTAGATGCAGTACAATGGATTTGTAATATGTCAGTGAGGTATTACAGAACGGTGGTATAGCTACCATTCTTTAGACGTAGTACAATGGATTTGTAATATGTCAGCGAGGTATTATAGAACGGTGGTATAGCTACCATCCTTTAGACGTAGTACAATTGATTTGTAATATGTCAGTGCGGTATTATAGAACGGTTGTATAGCTACCCTCCTTTAGTTGTAGTACAATGGATTTGTAATATGCCAGTGCGGTATTATAGAACGGTTGTATAGCTACCCTCCTTTAGTTGTAGTACAATGGATTTGTAATATGTCAGTGCGGTATTATAGAACGGTTGTATAGCTACCATCCTTTAGTTGTAGTACAATGGATTTGTAATATGTCAATGAGGTATTATAGAACGGTGGTATAGCTACCATCCTTTATTAGTTGTAGTACAATGGATTTGTAATATGTCAGTGAGGTATTACAGAACGGTGGAATAGCTACCATCCTTTAGATGTAGTACAATGGATTTGTATTATGTCAGTGCGGTATTATATAACGGTTGTATAGCTACCATCCTTTATTAGTTGTAGTACAATGGATTTGCAATATGTCAGTGAGGTATTACAGAACGGGGGTATAGCTACCATCCTTTATTAGTTGTAGTACAATGGATTTGCAATATGTCAGTGAGGTATTACAGAACGGAGGTATAGATACCATCCTTTAGACATAGTACAATGGATTTGTAATCTGTCAGTGAGGTGGTATAGCTACCATCCGTTAGACGTAGTACAATTGATTTGTAATATGTCAGTGCGGTATTATAGAGCGGTTGTATAGCTACCATCCTCTAGTTGTAGTACAATGGATCTGTAATATGTCAGTGCGGTATTATAGAGCGGTTGTATAGCTACCATCCTCTAGTTGTAGTACAATGGATCTGTAATATGTCAGTGCGGTATTATATAACGGTTGTATAGCTACCATCCTCTAGTTGTAGTACAATGGATCTGTAATATGTCAGTGCGGTATCATAGAACGGTTGTATAGCTAACATCCTTTAGTTGTAGTACCATGGATTTGTAATATGTCAATGAGGTTTTATAGAACGGTGGTATAGCTACCCTCCTTTAGTTGTAGTACAATGGAGTTGCAATAGGTGAGTGAGGTATTACAGAACGGTTGTATAGCTACCCTCCTTTAGTTGTAGTACAATGGATCTGTAATATGTCAGTGCGGTACTATAGAACGGTTGTATAGCTAACATCCTTTAGTTGTAGTACAATGGTTTTGTAATATGTCAGGGAGGTATTACAGAACGGTGGGATAGCTACCATCCTTTAGTCGTAGTACAATGGATTTGTCTGCCCGAGAACTGTTAAAGTAGGCTCCATCCTCACTGTCCCAGAATAATGAGTTCTGTTTCTCCTGAAGCTGTTCTGCCCATTCCAACCACTTGGTATCAAAGTTTGTCTCATACAAATCCAGTAAGGCTTTTATCACTAGGGCATAATCATCTGCGAATCCCTCAATATCAACAGGTCTGAAAACAAAATTTCACACTGGATAACTTTCCTTTTATATGATCTTGGATAAAACTGAAAAGAGTTTGGCAGCCAAATTTAATAGTTGGGTCTATGACCTACCCTGCCTGTATCTCCTCATCAAGGCCACAGTAAGTTGTGCGTAAGAGGACATCAGACTTGTACATGTACTGCCGCAGGAACTCTGCTGCACGCTCAGCCTGTTGTGTGTACTGTTCCTCTCCCAGTGCCTGACCGGCCTTGGCTAGTCCAGATATCATCATACCTATATACAGACACCTTAATTTACAATCCAGAATTGTAGGCATGCTCCTTATTAGTATACATGTATATAACTTCACAGTCCAAATATTGTAACCATGCTCCTTGTTACAATATCACTTGGCTTATATAAAATGCACAAGTGAATTCACTATTTTTTTTCTCTTTTTATAATTTTTTGTCATTGATTGGTACTTTGTTTTTACCAAAGATTCATTCAAAGAGAAGTCATAAAAATGATTTTTGACCTTTCAATAGGATGCTTTGAGGTTTAATTTCAAGCATAAGAAAGATTTTGAGAAAATACTGCACTAGTTAGTTTTTATGGTGATGTTTTACATATGGAGCTTTCCTATTGATTGCTCACCTGTATTGTTTACTCATCTGTAACTATTGATGACTTACCTGTAGATGACTCAACCAAAACCAAGGGAGTATGGTCAAATGACTTGTCATAGTTGTAATAATTAAACGTACCATTCCATGCAGCCACCATCTTGTTGTCGAGATGAGGCCTAGGCCGAGTTTGTCTGGCAGTATACAACAGGTGCCGCCCCTTATTGAGGAGGGCTAGGGTCAAATCCTCTGTCAGGCCAAACTCCTTCGCAGTGTCAACCACTGATCCTCGTTCTATCAGAACATTCTGATTGGTCAATTCATCATGGGGATCCTAAAATACAGTGTACATTCTGATTGGTCAATTCATCATGGGGATCCTAAAATACAGTGTACATTCTGATTGGTCAATTCATCATGGGGATCCTAAAATACAGTGTACATTCTGATTGGTCAATTCATCATGGGGATCCTAAAATACAGTGTACATTCTGATTGGTCAATTCATCATGGGGATCCTAAAATACAGTGTACATTCTGATTGGTCAGCTCAAACTATGGTTCCCATATTCTGATTCGTATATTCAGTAATTATATTCCAATTTGTAAGTATCAGTATATATACTCTTGGCCCAAGGATGCTCCCAACTTATATATGTTAAGACACCTCTAACCATACTCATTTCCCATACAGAAACAAATCTGGAAAGTTTTAAGATTCAACACTTTAACCCTTTTGAGCCCCATTTGTGTGTCCCAAAGGGGAGCCATACACTCCATGTTATACAATGTTCAATCCCCTTGACACAAAAATTCCCCATGCAAAACGAGCTCTTCACCCAGATTGAAGGTCCTTGTAACATCAGTTAATATTTGTTCATTTGGGCTCCTATGCCCTTCAGTTACACAGCAATTAATTCCCTTAGCCCAGGAAGTTTCCATGGAAAGTTGAAAATCCCTTCAGCCACTCTTCAACTAAAGACTACATGGATAATAAAAAAAACCTGCAGGAGTTATAGTTGGGAATGAATCAATGATTTAAAGATCAGTGACATTGAACTTTGACATTAGAATCTCAAAACCAATTGAGTTCATGGTCATTGCATGGTGGATATGTCTGTGAGGTTAAAAACAGAAGATGAAAAGATATATGAGTTGTGGTTATACTGATTTACAAGTCTGAAAGTATAGAGTTACAGTAACTTTGACCTTTGAACCAAAAACTAAATGAGGTTCTTAGTATGTACATCTGTGTCAGAATATTTTGCTTCTGCAGACAAAGACAGACAGACAGGGTTATACCAGTATACCACTCCCTAAAATTTGTTGTTTATAGGAGTATAACTAACCTGTGATATATGGTCTTCTTACCTGGAAAGGATCAACGTTTCCTTCAGGTTTCACTCCATAATGGTGACAGAACACATTAGCCAAGGTCACACCTGGATGACCTTTGACCTCCTCCCCCAACAGACTGTCTACCTGTGACTGGGTCCACACACAGAAAGCCCCTTCCTTTTTTGCCGTGGCTCCCTCTGTGGGTAAGGAGTCTGCATCCTCTGCACTGTAAAATCCTCCTGCCTTCAATACACACCAAAAACGTATTTCAACACATCTTGTTATAGTTTGCAAGATTTCTTACTACACTGGAATCCCCACCAATCAATTTGAATCATTCCACCCCATTGTAATCTTGTTAAAAGTGCTGTACTGTAAATAATGTATTGGACTACCTGGATAACAACCTTGGTGTATGGGGGTCTTCCCCGAACACCAACTCTGCTTAAAATCACATGTTTACGTAGGTGTTGTACACTTACGGGGCTCTGGAGGTCCCTTGTAACATACTCTATAATGTTCCTGGCTACCTCAGCATACCTTTCTTCTTTGGTTATCTGTAAATACAATGACACAGTTAAACAAATCAAGACTGATTTGACTCTTAGAACGATCTTTAACATGTACACAAATTACCTTTTCATCTAATAAATAAGATGGTTTTGGAAGTGATCCCTAATATTTGAAATCACATAATACTATAAAAATCTGGCCATAACTAAGGAAACCTGAAAATTCTAACTGTAACCATAGATACCTGATTTGGTTTACAGTAGTCATGGATACCAGAAAGGTACTGTAACCATGTATAACTAATAGGTCTCCATATACCCATAAAAACCTGATCAGTCTCCCTGTTACCATAGTAACCTTAATAACAGGTCTCAATGCAACCATATATACCTAATAGGTCTTCCTGTAGCCATAGAAACCTTAATTGCAGCCCTAACAGTAACCAGATAAAGATGAAACCCCTTACTGTTACCATAAGTACCTGTAGGGTTCACTGTTACCATTCATGTAGATACCCGATAGTTCCTCACTGTAACCATAGATACCTGATAGTCCTCACTGTAACCATAGATACCTGATAGTCCTCACTGTAACTATAGATACATGTAGGACCCACTGTTACCATTGATACCTGATAGTCCTCACTGTAACCATAGATCCCTGATAGTCCTCACTGTAACCATAGATACATGTAGGCCTCATTGTAACCATTGATACTTGATAACCATAGATACCTGTAGGGTTCACTGTAACCATAGATACATGATAAACCTCACTATAACCATAGATACCTGTAGGGTTCACTGTTACCATTCATGTAGATACCCGTTAGTTCCTCACTGTAACCATAGATACCTGATACTCCTCACTGTAACCATAGATACCTGATAGTTCTCACTGTAACCATAGATACCTGATAGTCTTAGCTGTAACCATAGATACCTGATAGTCCTCACCGTAACCATAGATACCTGATAGTCCTCACTTAGTCCTCACTGTAACCATAGATACCTGTAGGGTTAACTGTTACCATTCAAGTACCATAAGTACCTGTAGGGTTCACTGTTGCCATTCATGTAGATACCCGATAGTTCCTCACTGTAACCATAGATACCTGATAGCCCTCACTGTAACCAAAGATACCTGATAGTCCTAACCGTAACCATAGATACATGATAGTCCTCACTGTAACCGTAGATACCTGATAGTCCTCACTGTAACCAGATACCTTATAGTCCTCACTGTAACCATAGATACATGATAGTCATAGATACCTGATAGTTCTCACTGTAACAATAGATACCTGATAGTCCCCGCTGTAACCATAGATACCTGATAGTCCTCACCGTAACCATATATACCTGTAACCATAGTTACATGTATGCTCACTGGAACCATAGATACCTGATAGTCTTAACTGTAACGATAGATACCTGATAGTCCTCACTGTAACCAGATACCTTATAGTCCTCACTGTAACCATAGATACATGTAGGACCCGCTATAGTCCTCACTGTAACCATAGATACCTGATATACCTAACTGTAATCATAGATACCTGATAGTCCTCACTGTAACTATAGATACATGATAGTCCTCACTGTAACCGTAGATACCTGATAGTCCTCACTGTAACCAGATACCTGCTAGTCCTCACTGTAACCATAGATACCTGATAGCCCTCACTGTAACCAAAGATACCTGATAGTCCTAACCGTAACCATAGATACATGATAGTCCTCACTGTAACCATAGATACATGATAGTCATAGATACCTGATAGTTCTCACTGTAACCATAGATACCTGATAGTCTTAGCTGTAACCATAGATAACTGATAGTCCTCACTGTAACCATAGATACATGTAGGACCCACTGTTCCCATAGATACCTGATAGTCCTCCCTGTAACCAAAGATACCTGATAGTCCTCACTGTGACCATAGATACCTGATAGTCCTCACTGTATCCATAGATACCTGATAGTCCTCACTGTAACTATAGATACATGATAGTCCTCACTGTAACCGTAGATACCTGATAGTCCTCACTGTAACCATAGATACCTGTAGGGTTAACTGTTACCATTCAAGGAGATACCTGATAGTCCTAACTGTAACCATATATACCTGGTAGTCCTGACTGTAACCATAGATACATGATAGTCCTAACCGTAACCATAGATACTTGATAGTCCTCACTGTAACCATAGATACCTGATATACCTAACTGTAATCATAGATACCTGATAGTCCTCACTGTAACCATAGATACCTGATAGTCCTCACTGTAGCCATTGAATCCTGTAGGCCTCACTGTAACCATAGATACATGATAGTCCTCACTGTAACCATAGATACATGTAGGCCTCATTGTAACCATTGATACCTGATAGTCCTAACTGTAACCATAGATACCTGTAGGCCTCACTGTTACCATTCAAGTAGATATCTGATAGTCCTCACTGTAACCATAGATACCTGATATTCCTCACTGTAACCATAGATACATGATAGTTTTCACTGTAACCATAGATACCTAATAGTCCTCACTGTAACCATAGATACCTGATAGTCCTCACTGTAACCATAGATACATGTAGGCCTCACTGCTACCATTCAAGTAGATATCTGATAGTCCTCACTGTAACCATAGGTACCTGATAGTCCTCACTGTAACCAGATACCTGATAGTCCTCACTGTAACTATAGATACATGATAGTCCTCACTATAACCATAGAAACCTGTAGGGTTCACTGTAACAATAGATACATGATAGTCCTCACTGTAACTATAGATACATGATAGTCCTCACTATAACCATAGATACCTGTAGGGTTCACTGTTACCATTCAAGTAGATACCTGATAGTCCTCACAGTTACCATAGATACCTGATAGTCCTCACTGTAACCACAGATACATGATAGTCCTAACTATAACCATAGATACCTGATAGGCCTCACTGTAGCAGGTGAGCAGTTGACCTTGGTCATATAGCATCTTTTCAAAGTGAGGCACGTGCCAAAACTTGTCAGTTGAGTATCTGTGGAATCCCTGCACAATTTTAAGAAAACTTTAACTAAATGTATAAAGTTTAACATCCATAACAAACACTAAAAGTAATCAAAAATTCTTGTAAATATAAAACAAGTTTCTGTATAATTTAGGAAAAAAATATTGTATGAAAATGAAGAAAATGGCCAATTTATATGAATTGCTGACTGGGCTGAAATGAATGATTGAATTGACACAAAAGTCTGATAATACAGAAACTATAGGTATAGCTGAGCAAAATGCTAAAATACCTCGCTCAGGAAGCTTAGAGTAAACGACTTTTAACCTTTAAAACTTACCTGTGACACATGGTCATAAATGCCTCCCTTAGCCATACAGGTTAAGGTATAAAGGGATTCTTCTAGAGCTTTCTGACCCTCCTCTTTACAGGAATTGTTAGCGTAGTAACGTAACATGAAGTTCAAATTTACTGTAAATATAGAAAGTATATCAATAAGTACATTTTATATAAGTACATCAGCTTACTAATTCAAAAAGTAAATTAAAGTTAATACTTTACCTACAGTTTAATACCAATACAACAGTTGTGTATTATTTACTTGTGTGTAACTTTTATCCACTTTATCACCACATAGCAACCTTGTTTCCACAAAATTTGTGATCAATTACCACATAAAAATTCACACTTCTTATTCACTTATTAAACATGTAGTCACAAAGTAAAGTAACAGTATGCTCATCAGCTGGCCTGCTGCAGCACTCACATTCTATTTATACAGCAGCGGATTTCCTTGGCCCAGGAATGCTCCATGCCATATATTTAAAAATCCCTTTGCCAGTACTTTACAAGATTTCCCCCTATTTCCCCTTATGAGCCCTGTCTTTCTTCCCCTATGATGCCAAATCTTTCATTTATTCAACATTGAATGCTTTTGGCCCAGGGATCTTCCGAGAAAAAAATACCTGTTAGGATAAATGCATTTATAAGCATTTTAGATATTAACAAGCTGAATTAACTATACCCCGAGGTAAAGAGATAGCATTGGTTCATTTACATGTACCCTCCTCGGACACTGGTTTGGTAGTGTGGATATGTCTGGTCCTAATAGACCTGTTAGTCCCATTGGTTGGTATGTTACTGTAGTACCTGGCTGTGGAAACTTTGGAGCTTCCTTTCCAAATCCCCCAAGCTCATCATCGTAAGACTTGTCCAGCAAGCTGTAACAGGTGTGTATTGCCTGTACCCCAGGCAGTGCTAACTCCTCCCCTTCCTTAACGCCAACCTTCACTTGAGAAAGTGCCTCCAGTATGGAATTCCCTTGATCCATAACTTCTTGACGTTTATTCTTCCACTAAAAAGAGTTTTACTTATTAATCTAGGAAAAAAGTCTCTAGCCTGAAATGGGTAACATATTAACAAAATTGGAAAATTGGAAATTATATTTGTAACTTTCTTGAGATATTTTTAGTTATATTTTTTCTTTCTTTTTTCCCCTCATTAATTATACCTTCAGACTATGAAAACAACTAAGAAATCTGAGGCTTAATTTTACAAAAATAAGTTATGACACTCTGAAATGGGTTATTATCAGTCCCTGTATTTAAAAAAACCCACTAGAAAACATCTGTAAGACATGAATGTCTTCTTGACCCTGTAGTTGACCTATAAATAGCAACAGTGACTTGGGGTTGACCTTGGGATCCTGAAATATTAACTCGTCTAAGATATTCTAATACCTGACCTTTGTGAAACTTTTATGAAAATATGTTAAGAAATGAGATTGGTAGAGTCATGACAATAAATAACGATGGGACAAACATTGATAACACTATATGCCCCCTTTCGCCTATAAAATTACAAGGGGACTAATAAAGGATTTAATAATAAGTAGCCTGTAGTGATCTTCATGCCATATCTAACTTGCACAGTTTTAAGACAGTGTATATGTTACTATAAACAAAAAATATATTGTGAAAATTTATAACAACAACGGTAGATGTTCCACTGATCTATGTTATAACATAGTATACGTATCATACATTACTTCAGACCGTTCAACACATAATTTTAAGGTAAATAAGCTATTTCAAAACAAAATCCTAGTAACATTGTTTACCAAAACTCACCCGTTCAGCAATGTAAAGCAGTAGTTTTTTCTATTGCTGACTCACCAGTCGATCAATGTGAAGCAGTAAAGTTTTGAATCCTGGGCGGCCAAAGTATCGGTCATCTGGTGGAAAGTAGGTGCCTCCTATCACAGGACATCTGTCTGGGGTCATCCACACACTCATAGGCCAACCTCCACCCCCACTAGTGGCCTGTAGTCAAACACACAGATTCTTCTACTGACAACTATCCACTAGGACACTGTTCACATTGTCATCATTTTATAATTGTCATACTGTACTTGAATCTATACAAGGTCAAACTGTTGACCTCACTTGTAATGTGTTTCGATAAATGTTACTCTAAACTCTCATCTATACAAAATAACACCACGGTTGTTACATTCCAAAAGAACAAACTGTTGTCATTTTTGTAGAGAATAATTAATACTAATAATGCTATATTCTACTTAATCAAATGTTAATCTGCCCGATGTCAGTTGTGTTCAAGAACACTGCAGGTTCAAATGCAATGTTATCAGTGTAACAATGTAACATTTCATATCCTAACACAAATCTGTCCACATGTCATAAACAACATTTTCATCACTATGAAGCATTTGCAATATCATCAATAATGCATAGGTCATACAATGATCTCACCTGACCTGTACAAAGGTCATACAATGATCTCACCTGACCTGTACAAAGGTCATACAATGATCTCACCTGACCTGTACAAAGGTCATACAATGATCTCACCTGACCTGTACAAAGGTCATACAATGATCTCACCTGACCTGTACAAAGGTCATACAATGATCTCACCTGTACAAAGGTCATAGAATGATCTCACCTGACCTGTACAAAGGTCATACAATGACCTTAACTGACCTGTACAAAGGTCATACAATGATCTCACCTGACCTGTAAAAAGGTCATACAATGATCTCACCTGACCTGTACAAAGGTCATACAATGACCTTAACTGACCTGTACAAAGGTCATACAATGATTTCAACAGTACAAAGGTCATACGATGGTCTCAGCTGTACAAAGGTCATACAATGATCTCACCAGTACAAAGGTCATTCAATGATCTCACCAGTACAAAGGTCATTCATTACCTCACCAGTACAACGATCATCCAATGATCTCACCAGTACAAAGGTCATTCAATGATCACACCAGTACGAAAGTCATACAGTTACCTCACCAGTACAAAGGTCATTCAATGATCTCACCAGTACAAAGGTCATTCAATGATCTCACCAGTACAAAGGTCATTCAATGATCTCACCTGTACAAAGGTCATTCAATGATCTCACCTGTACACAGGTCATACAATGATCTCACCAGTACAAAGGTCATACAATGTTCTCACCTGTACAAAGGTCATTCAATGATCTCACCTGTTCAAAGGTCATTCAATGATCTCACCTGTACAAAGGTCATTCAATGATCTCACCTGTACAAAGGTCATTCAATGATCTCACCAGTACAAAGGTCATACAATGTTCTCTCCTGTACGAAGGTCATACAATTACCTCACCTGTACAAAGGTCATACAATGATCTCACCTGTACAAAGGTCATACAATGATCTCACCAGTACAAAGGTCATACAATGTTCTCTCCTGTACAAAGGTCATACAATTACCTCACCTGTACAAAGGTCATTCAATGATCTCTCCTGTACAAAGGTCATACAATTACCTCACCTGTACAAAGGTCATTCAATGATCTCACCTGTACAAAGGTCATACAATTACCTCACCTGTACAAAGGTCATTCAATGATCTCACCTGTACAAAGGTCATACAATTACCTCACCTGTACAAAGGTCATTCAATGATCTCACCTGTACAAAGGTCATACAATTACCTCACCTGTACAAAGGTCATTCAATGATCTCACCTGTACAAAGGTCATACAATTACCTCACCTGTACAAAGGTCATTCAATGATCTCACCTGTACAAAGGTCATACAATTACCTCACCTGTACAAAGGTCATTCAATGATCTCACCTGTACAAAGGTCATACAATGATCTCACCTGTACAAAGGTCATTCAATGATCTCACCTGTACAAAGGTCATTCAATGATCTCACCTGTACAAAGGTCATACAATGTTCTCTCCTGTACAAAGGTCATACAATTACCTCACATGTACAAAGGTCATTCAATGATCTCACCTGTACAAAGGTCATACAATGATCTCACCAGTACAAAGGTCATTCAATGATCTCACCAGTACAAAGGTCATTCATTACCTCACCAGTACAACGATCATCCAATGATCTCACCAGTACAAAGGTCATTCAATGATCACACCAGTACGAAAGTCATACAGTTACCTCACCAGTACAAAGGTCATTCAATGATCTCACCTGTACAAAGGTCATTCAATTATCTTACCTGTACAGAGGTCATACGATGAATTTACATGTACCATGGTCATTCAATTATTTCACCTCTATGAAGGTTATACAATGATCTCACCGGTACCAAAGTCATTCAATGATCTCACCTGTATGAAGGTCATTCAATGTTCTTACCTGTACAAAAGTCATATACACTTTGTCAACATCAGGTCGTTCCTCCCTGTCTACCTTGATAGCCACATAATTCTCATTAAGTATTTTCCCGATTTCTTCATTCTCGAATGACTCACGCTCCATCACATGACACCAGTGACATGTGGAGTAGCCGACAGACAGGAAAATCATCTTGTCTTCTGACACAGCCTTGTCAAATGCCTCCTGGCTCCAGGGGTACCTTTAAAATACAAACAACAGTATGCTGTACGAATATAACAAAACACAATACACATAAAACCAACAACAATACAATGTACAGACACAGCAAACATCAAAATACTGTATAGACATAACAAATTGCAGTACACATACAACAAACAAAAATACACTACACACACACTTCAGATACAACAAACAATACAATGTACAGACACACTGTACGAATATAACAAAACACAATACACAAAAAACCAACAACAATACAATGTCCAGACACAGCAAACATCAAAATACTGTATAGACATAACAAATTACAATACACATATAACAAACAAAAATACACTACACACACACTTCAGATACAACAAACAATACAATGTACAGACACACTGTACGAATATAACAAAACACAATACACAAAAAACCAACAACAATACAATGTCCAGACACAGCAAACATCAAAATACTGTAAAGACATAACAAATTACAGTCCACATACAACAAACAAAAATACACTACCCCCACACTACAGATACAACAAACAATACAATGTACAGACACACTGTACGAATATAACAAAACACAATACACAAAAAACCAACAACAATACAATGTCCAGACACAGCAAACATCAAAATACTGTAATGACATAACAAATTACAGTACACATACAACAGACAAAAACACACTACACACACACTACAGATACAACAAAAAATACAATGTACAGACACAGCAAACATCAAAATACTGTAATGACATAACAAATTACAGTACACATACAACAAACTAAAATACACTACACACACACTACAGACACAGCAAACATCAAAATACTGTATAGACATAACAAATTACAATACACATATAACAAACAAAAATACACTACACACACACTAGATACAACAAACAATACAATGTACAGACACAGCAAACATCAAAATACTGTACAGACATAACAAATTACAATACACATATAACAAACAAAAATACACTACACACACACTACAGATACAACAAAAAATACAATGTACAGACACAGCAAACATCAAAATACTGTACAGACATAACAAATTACAATACACATATAACAAACAAAAATACACTACACACACTACAGATACAATAAACAATACACTGTACAGACACAGCAAACATCATTATACTGTATAGGCATAACAAATTACAGTACACATATAACAAACAAAAATACACTACACACACACTTCAGATACAACCAACAATACAATGTACAGACACAGCAAACATCAAAATACTGTATAGACATAACATATTACAGTACACATATAACAAACAAAAATACACTACACACGCACTAGATACAACAAACAATACAATGTACAGACACAGCAAACATCAAAATACTGTACAGACATAACAAATTACAATACACATATAACAAACAAAAATACACTACACACACTACAGATACAATAAACAATACACTGTACAGACACAGCAAACATCATTATACTGTATATACATAACAAATTACAGTACACATATAACAAACAAAAATACACTACACACACACTTCAGATACAACCAACAATACAATGTACAGACACAGCAAACATCAAATACTGTATAGACATAACAAATTACAATACACATATAACAAACAAAAATACACTACACACACTACAGATACAACAAACAATACAATGTACAAACACAGCAAACATCAAAATACTGTATAGACATAACATATTACAGTACACATATAACAAACAAAAATACACTACACACGCACTAGATACAACAAACAATACAATGTACAGACACAGAAAACATCAAAATACTGTAAAGACATAACAAATTACAGTACACATGTAACAAACAAAAATACACTACACACACTACAGATACAATAAACAATACAATGTACAGACACAGCAAACATCATTATACTGTATAGGCATAACAAATTACAGTACACATATAACAAACAAAAATACACTACACACACTACAGATACAATAAACAATACAATGTACAGACACAGCAAACATCATTATACTGTATAGACATAACAAATTACAGTACACATATAACAAACAAAAATACACTACACACACACTACAGATACAACAAACAATACAATGTACAGACACAGCAAACAACATTATACTATACAGGTATAACAAAATATAATTCACATACAACAAGCAACAATACACTACAGATATCGCTGATGTAGTGCAATATTGTAACATATAGTATGTGTATTAAAAGATTATAACATATATCTCATAAGTGTTCTGTAGGGGACAGGTGCATTTTACAAATCCATATATGATTTTGCACTCTTTGCTTGACGTTTTCGAAAGCTCGCAAAAACAAATTAGTGTTTGTGTTAAAACCCCAGATATTGGATAAAACTTAGTAAAATGATTGCCGGTATTTACCAGTCAACCGGGTTGGAAGCATGCTGTAACAAGTAGGGTGATTTTTCCTTGGCCAATCTGTTTTTGGCTTGAGCTGCCTCATTCACACTTTCTGTAGCCATTGATCTACAATTTCAAGAAAACACATTAATAAATGTTGTAATTGAAAATAATGAGTAACTGCAGATTAGCAGATCATGTAAGCACATGATGGGAATTCTCCTGGAGATTGTAACACGAAAGAAAAAACATAATATAAATCAACCAACTAACGTACCATTACTCATCGTCGGACCCCCATGACACTAATGACAAAGTATCCTTGCTATGCTATCACATTCCCGTTCCCTTAGGGTTAGGAGTTGAGACTTGATGTGAGACCCCTTACTGGTCACCATACAATGTTTATGAACATGTAAAGGAGGTCACTTTTCAGCTGTGCCTCTACCTGGAGTTGAATTTGGTACTACAGATTACTAGCCTAGAACTCTATCAATCGAGATCAAGGGGAATTTCCTAAGCCAAGCCAGTTATATTACAATACACTACATTGCATGTTCATCACTGTGACACACCTCTAGCCAAGTCAGTAACATCAGCGACTGGAACAGTGACCTACTAATGTACTTCTAACCGAGTCAAATCTGTAGCCTCTTCTGGAGTCGAAAAATTCCATCGTGTGGATCGTAAAACCAGGAAAAAATAGTACTTTTCTGATCAACTACGCTATGAAGGAGATAAATTCTCTTGTCAAGCGGTGTGGAAGTATTCTGCTAGCCATTTGGGCTGGTACATGTGACCTAACCAAAAAAAGCGGTTGATTCATCGACTTCAACAGTCAAGTTTCTTCATCAGAAATTATCAGTAACTACGAGCGGTTACAGGAATACACCCATAGGTTTGAGAAGAATGTTAAAGTCGTATTCTTGGAGTGCCCCTAGCTATTATTCTATTGTCATATGGAACCAAGTCAAAGGTCACCAGGACTCCGAATCATTCCGTGAAAACACCAAGGTGTTGGAATCTAATATAACATCTTTAAATGAGAAGATACAAGACCTTAACAAAGCGATATGTGTAAATGTGCCACGTTTCTCCTGCGACATGCTCAAGAGCAGGAAAAGTAACAAAACCCACACAACAACAAAGGTCATGTATAGCCTACTATCAGACGGAGTCCATCCGGGGGAAATCTTAAGTAGAGCTTGGCTGAGGAAGATTGTAGTGGTCCTAATACAACAACACTGTGTAACTGTCTAGGAGAAATCTGTCATATTCCAAATTAACTAGAAATAGACTGTGTACGACAAAATTAATATGGAAGAATACAGTAGCCTGGAAGATACCGTCGAACCGTCACAAGAATACAGTAGCCTGGAAGATACCGGCGAACCGTTACAAGGTAGGAAACGCTACAGAAACAACGAAGGGGAGGTCAGAGTAAATGTGAGGGAAACGTCAACAACCTTCTTGTATGCAAAGGGTGCCAGCTGACTAATTGTAATGTCTGTACTAAACTTCCTAAAGATGTTTTCAACTTTATGCTTAAAAGTCCAACAAGCCTAGGGGTGACCTACCTATGCAAACCGTGTAACAGGACACAGCCACCATTGGAGGAAATAAGAATTACCTTAACAGAATTCACCAGGTCAAACGATGCCAGAATGAATACACTGGAAAACAAAATATCAGACCTCGAAACTAACACAAGGTTATAATTAAAGAAGAGGTACTACAGGCACAGGCAGCAAGCATGTCCAATTTTGAATTTGACATCGACCGACTAGTAGACCAAGGAAACAAGGAACATGAAGACAGGCGTAACAAAGAGAAAAACATCATAATGTTTAAAGTACCAGAGAAAACGGAAATCAGCAAAGAAAGCTCACAAAGGAAGAAGCTAGATGAGCGAGACATACACATAATCGCCGAAACAGCAGGGGTAGCAGACCTAGGAATAATTGCAAAGTTTAGGATGGGGAAATCAGCAAAGGACAAAATACGCCCCCTGGTCGCTGTACTAGGAAGAAAAGACCAACGTAAAAATAATCTAGAGAAAGCCACCCAGCTAGAAATACAGTCTCCTGCTCCAGGGGAGTTCCCAACTTAAATTATACTTTAAATAGACTTCATTTAGACTTCAATAATTTGCATATAAACTTCTAGTGAAGCCTCCTGCTTTTACTATACTTCCTTAACAGAACACAAGGGTGCTTCCTTGGAAGTCCAGACTTAAAACTGACTTCCTTCAACAAGCCCTTAGGGACTTCAAAAGCGCTCCTCAGATACAACTGAACTTCTTTGAATGTGGAGGGCTTCATGTGTACTTCTCTAGAGACTTCAAAGACACTTCTAAAACTTAACTGTATTACAGAGAGACTTCATTTGTACTTCATTAAGTTGTACTAGTATAGAGGGGACCTCAAAGACACTTCCACAAGTAAGTTATTTTTTGTTTCAAAGTGGGACTTCAAAGATACTTCCAAAACTTAGTACAGCTAGAAGGAAAATGTTGAATATGATTTTTACAATATGAGCTTTCCATATATATAACAAAGACTTTAATTTCCGTAAAAATAATTTTGGAAATAAATACGGTAATGTAATACTTTTTAAATATGCTAAAAGTAACAAAATGTAGTCAATATCGATATCCCTTGCAATCCCTAATTAAGTAAATGTAGCTTGTTTCTCTGGGGATAACAGGGTGATAAGAAAGAAAAGCAGTCAAGTTTTGTTTGTATTGGATTTATTTGTAAACAAATCTAAGCATTTTTTTTTACATACAATTGAGATTATCTGGCATGTGATTCCCTCATCATTTCCTTGACAGAAATCAAGTGCTAAATTTATCCCTGGTCAGATGTATAAAACATTTTCCCCCCGACCAACCTACCCTATTATTTAGCACTAAATTTAGTACACAAAATCATCACATGTTCAGTGCCATTTTGGTATTTATTTTTAAACAGGAATAGAGTCTATATAATCTACCTTCTGGTGATTATCAAATTATCAGCCGTATTTGTTATTGACATTTTGTTCTGTTTTAGTGGTACTGTAAATTGAATTTCGATTATCCACCCCCAACAATCATTAAATATGTTTTAGATCAGTAAATTGAAAAAATATTCACACAATTATAAATTTTCAGGATGTCCTACAGCTGGTAACATTGTCAAGTGTGCAGCACTGGCAGACAAATTAGTCTTTTTAAACTAGTTTTCATAAAGTACTGGAAGTTTTCCCAGAAAGCATTTGTCAGACAGATGTGTGTAATAACACATTTCCAACAATTGTTCAATGTCCACAATTCTTGTTTCATCCAACACATTTACTTCATGAAAGTGGCTGGGAAGCTTTGTTGTACTGTCTTTAGCGTGAATTACTTTCAGCATTGCCAAATATTTTATATTCCCTGTCAAAAGTTCATCCACTTTCAAGAAAACCTGTATCTGTCCAAACTGACTGTTGTTCATGTCTATGGCATATTTTACAGTATAGCTATTTGTCTTTGTAACATTCTGGTACATACGAGAATGAAACATCACTCCATTTAAGAATAAACG
Organism: Mizuhopecten yessoensis; assembly: GCF_002113885.1. Taxonomy (NCBI): domain Eukaryota; kingdom Metazoa; phylum Mollusca; class Bivalvia; order Pectinida; family Pectinidae; genus Mizuhopecten; species Mizuhopecten yessoensis. The sequence goes on from NW_018408839.1 coordinate 34,192, forward strand.
GAAGAACTGGCGGACATTAGCAACTGGACCAAGTTTAGATTCGACTAACTTTCTTGTTCCAGGCAGAAGTTCACATGCTACTGATCTCCCTACAGCAAATGTGTGGTCATTTATGAATGTCCGATTTTGGCTTGGCATTTTATTTGAGAATTTCAAGTAGAGCATTTCTGCTTCTGATCCCTTTGGTACCTTCATCAAAGCCAGCTGCTGATGGATCACTACAGCTGATGCTATCTGAAGCTCTACTTTATGTGTCCCATGGAACAATGCACGGAGGTCTCCATTTAGGTCTTCATAGAAAAAACAAGAATGGGACCAGAGTGGACCCAGTTCCTTCACTTTCTCTGTGAGGTGCAATAAGCAATGAACATTGTATGTCTGATAACGTGGACTATACAAGAAATCTATTTGTGCACAAAAGCTGGCAAGAAGTACCCTTGCTCTTGTCAAATCGGATGGTGAAATACTTGACTGAAGAAGTAAATATATTGCTTCAACTAGCAGCACGTAATGCAGGTAGTATTCACTATCCATCAGTCCATGTAAACAAATTACAGAGTGAAAGAGGAGAAATGACCCGACTCTGATGCTTTCCAGTGCTTTAAATCCTGCAGAGTTCTTGCAGACCTGTTAATTAAGTTGGGAGGAGTAAGCGTCTTCAGTCGGTCATCAATAACATGCATGTAGTCTCCAATGTAAAATGGTTCATTTTTGTTTTTGCTGTCAGTCCACAAATGAAGCAGCATCTTCTGAACACCCAACAGAACACAGTGCATGTAATCATACTAATCAACCGTGACAGACCTGATGATATCCAAGTAGGGAATGTGACAAAGGACGGACAAACCTTTAACTCCCTTCTGTGGTTTGTTTTCTATTATCGCATCTCGAGCATTTTGTAGCGTAGTTTCATGTGTCCTCAGTTCCTCATGTCCTGAATTTTCATTCTCCTCAGATACATCATAAGGATATGACATCATAGATCCTTTCTCACTTGTTTTGACCGATGATCCTTTGGCAAGGCAGCAACCACATCCATAGAATCCATTGAACTGTGAAAACTTCTGAACGAGACATTTTGCCGGAGCATCACATACAATGCTCAATAAAACAGCACGAAGTAATAGTTGCTGACCATCCAATGTAACTGCTGTTCCTACATGAAAATAAAAGAGAATGCAAGATTTAGTATATTCTCTGCAGAGATATGGCAACAAAAGTCCCCAACAACTTAAAGAGAGTAGTGGTAACACCGAGGAAGTTAACTGAGGGTGGGCAGCCGATGTATGGGGATCGACCCGCCGTCGGTCCTGTCTCACACCTCCCACCAATTCCAGCGCCTCATCATAATACCAGAGTAGGTACCATCACAAAAAAATCTGGTAAAATATACGTCACCCAAGCGACAGACATCCCAATCCCCTTGAACCCCCAACTGACCCAATCTGAGAACATACCATCCTTCGAGAAAGATAACGGAGACGAGACCATGATATACTGTCTTAACGACACTCTATCAGCATTATCTGGACGCGAAGGTGAAGAAACCAGTGTCAAACAAGTATAGGATCATTGTTTTAACAATTTTAACAATTTTAACAATAACATCACCAACAAAACAAACCTCAAGGTATTTTATAGCAAAGTAGATACTTTGACAACCAACAAAAAGATAGAACTAGAAGCACATATCCGTTCTCACTCGCCAGACATCATATGCTTAACCGACGTCCTACCAAAATATGCATCAGTACGACCTGTTTTTGGCCCAACCAACAATAGAGGAGTAGCAATATACTGTAAAAAAGGTATCACTGCCCATGAAGTGGAATTACAGGTGAACTGCTCAGAATATGTGGCATGTACTATCAAACTTAAAGGAAAAGACACCTTACTACTATGCTGTATCTATAGAAGTCCAAACAGTACAGAAACCAACAACAAAAAAGTCAATGAAGTTCTGCTTAATATTGGAAACCACTATGCCACACACATACTGGTAGTTGGTGACTTCAACTACAAAGAAGTCGATTGGGAGAACAAGACTACTACAGTAGGTGACAACCACCCAGCCAGCAAGTTTGTAGAAACTACCATGGACAACTATTGGTACCAACATGTTAATGAGCCTACAAGATATCGTGACAAGGAAACCCCATCGACTCTAGACTTAATATTCACCAACGAAGAGAATATGGTTAACAACCTGCAATACAAGGAGTCTTGGTAAAAGTGACCATGTTATTTTAACATTCGATTATGTTTGTTACCTAAACACCCCAAGCGGGCAGACACCAAAAACTAATAGGAAGAACTTTTACAAAGGTGATTATCCCACTATCAAGACCGAAATCCTCAAGCTTGACCTGACCGACATTGAACATAAACGGGACGTGAACGAGGCGTGGAATTCTCTTGCTGTATCCCTCAATAACATTATTGAAAAATTAATACCCGAGAGTAGGGGAACTAACTCCACAGCCTCAGAGCCTCTAGTATATCATGTCTAGTCCAAATGGCCTGTGAAGCAAGAAAGGAAAAAGCTCATCAACCTACAACTACGAAAAAGACCTGTCTGCAAAATCAAGACTAACCCAAAACTCTTCTGGAAACAGGTCAGGAACAAAACCCAAACCAAGACATCAACTGTACAACGAGTAGTTAAAAACAAAGGAGATCTGACAGAAAATAGTAGAGACACTGCAAATGTACTGAATGAATTCTTCTCCAGTGTATTTGTTCATGATGACAACAGAGAGCCACCAGAACTAAGGGAGAGAACCCATGAAAATTTACTGGAATCCAAAGAACTGACGCAAGAAAAAGTTATTACGGCCATAAGATCAACTTACCCCAACAAAGCTCCTGGACCAGACAACCTACACCCAAAATTCATTATCGAAACATGTGATGCAATAGCCAAACCCCTACAAATCGTATTTAAAAAGTCATTAGATGAGGGTGCATTGGCTAAAGATTGGAAGGAAGCGAACGTTACACCGATATTCAAAAAGGGCACCAAAACCAACCCAGGAAACTAACGCCCCATCAGTCTTACCTCGGTTCCATGCAAAATTCTGCAAAAAATAATCCGAAACGAACTAATGGCTTACCTGGTAGGAAACGAAATATTTACCAAACACCAACATGGCTTCCGTCCAGGAAAATCATGCACCACCCAACTATTAGAAATCCTGGAAGAATGGAACAAGACACTTGATGAGGGGAAAAACGTTGACGTAATCTACCTGGATTTCAGCAAAGCCTTTGACAAATTGTGTCATAGGCTCCTAATCTACAAACTGGAAAAATGTGGGATCAAAGGACAAATCTTAAACTGGATTAGAGCATTCCTGACAGGAATATTCCAACAAGTCATAATCAATGGAACTCCCTCAAAGAGTCTGCGAGTACTAAGCGGGGTCCCACAAGGGAGTGTACTCGGGCCAATTCTGTTCTTGATATATATCAATGACATGCCAGATGTATTGGAGTGTACTTCAAAACTATTCGCAGACGACGCCAAAATATCAGCTAATAATTCAACCCCAGAAAATCGAGCTAGACTGCAACAGAATACGGAAACACCATCAAAATCACTAAGGTGAATAGTGAAAAAGATCTGGGAGTTCACATCGACGAAAAATGCAATTTTTCCATACACGTCCAAAAAGCAGCCAGCAAAGCAAAACAAATTGCAGGAATAGTATTCAGAAGTTTTACATATATGAGCCCAACCATATTTGTAACAATCTACAAAGCTCTTATACGGCCCCACCTCGAATACGCTTCAACGATATGGTCACCCCTGTACACCAAGGACAAAAATTACAATTGAAAAAGTCCAGCAAAGAGCAACGAAAAGAGTACCAACACTAACTTACAAATCATATGCTGAACATTCAAGAATACTCGGTCTACCAACTCTGGAATACAGGAGGGAGAGAGCAGACTTGGTCAAAGTGTACAGAATCCTTAATAACATCGACAAACTTGATAAGGATAAACTATTCCAACACTGCGAATACAGATCTACAAGGGGGCACTCCAAGAAGCTGTTCAAAAGGCCCTACAAAAAACTGATCACAGGAAACTTCTTTAGCAACCGCATTATTAAACCGTGGCACTGGTTGCCTGAGGAAGTGGTCTCATCACTGCATGAGCCTAAACTGCTTCAAGGAAAGACTAAACAAGTTCTGGAAAAATCACCTGAGGAAATTTTGTGACAGGGTGTATTTAATGTATTTTGTATAGCATATAGATGCTAACAAATCACCAGGACCCGATGGGATGCATCCGAAAGCTTTAAAGGAACTTCGCGATGTTTTGTGTATACCAATTTCGATAATCTTCAATAAATCTCTCTCTGAAGGAAAACTACCCCAATCATGGAAGGACGCGAACATCACCGCTATTTACAAAAAAGGTTCAAAAACCGATCCTGGAAACTATCGACCTGTTAGTCTTACTAGTATCATCGTTAAAACAATGGAAAAACTTATACGTGATAGTATAGTTCAACACATGCAACTGAACAATTTATTCAGCAAAAATCAGTTTGGATTTCTCCCCGGAAGATCAACAACACTTCAAATGTTAATCGTCCTAGATGAGTGGACTCATATGTTGGATACGGGAGGAGAAATTGATGTCATTTATATGGATTTTATGAAAGCTTTCGACAAGGTACCCCATCGCCGTCTAATACACAAGCTATATAATTATGGAATCAGCGCGAAAACTGTTAAATGGATAGAAAACTTTTTAAGTGATAGACATCAAAAAGTAGTGGTTAACGGATCTACATCCAAATTACAGAACGTCTTAAGCGGAATTCCTCAGGGGAGTGTTTTAGGACCAATACTATTTGTTATGTATATCAATGACATGCCCGAGAACA
>NW_018408839.1:40427-60487 GCF_002113885.1 Mizuhopecten yessoensis
AAGAGACAAGCACAGATTGAAGTATTTTGGTAAGTTAGTTTTAGTCCTTCTAGCTAATTCTAATATAAATGTTTAATGAATTTATTGGTTACTATATTAAACAATAAATGAAATTGAGGTTAAATACATTTTTTAAGTAATTTGATACATTTTTGAATTAGATGATATAGTCATTTTTATTCTGTTGAAATCTACAAAGTTGCAAATGGTTTTATTATTTATATTCAGTACTATGGTATGTAAGAGTGCTATTGGCAAATTTAGTGAGAAAGAGCATTTTATTGATTATCAGGTTGAGAATTGAATCCCAGAGAATTGACCAGGAAACATATAATCAAAGAACCTATGTGAAAAACCCCTGCATGATACTGTAGGGTAAGTGTACAGAAAGTAATGAGATATGTATGTAATGTTATATGTGTAAAGTAATATGTATTAATGTAATTAATCATGATCGAGGAAGTTCTATAAATCAGACCTTGAGACTAGTAATTGAATACTATAAATGGTATTTGTAATTAAATAACAGAGCCTATTAATGCAATGTTAATTGATGTAATTATACTAGTATATAGATCTGTGTAATGATATTTAACATGGTGATATATATATATTGTAACTTGTGTGGAAGAGAGTTGTTTCCCTTTAATATACTGTATGTACTGAATGGTTGGTATTGTTTCTTTGTAGGGTTTGAAGATGATAATAAACCATAGAATTGGAAGCATCATGTCCATGTTGTATGTTTTCAAAAACCAAACTTTTACAATTTAACCTCTCATTTTGGTATTAAGACTGGATCTACCATTCCAATACCATACTTAACATCAAGTGACTCAACTAAAAACATAATGTGTTTGAGGTTCTTTTTATGCAAACTCTACAACGGAAGGGCTCAACCCTTTTATCTACATGTATGTGAACAAACGAGTGGAATTGTTTTAAAATTTTAAAATCCCATTATTACTATAGACATTGCTACACTATTATGAATAATAAGTGTGCAACCGGAAAAGTAAGCCGCGAGTGAACGAAATAACAATGATGCATCACCACAAGCTTGAACTAGCTTTCAACGATGCCACATCAGCAATTCAGCAATTCAGTGAATGCTAGGCAAGGGACTCCCCTAACCTGGGTTGTAAAATATAGTAATGTCTTTGCATAAGAAGACTTCCAAAAAGGAGTGAGGAATATAGCGGAACTGGACTGTGTCATTTTTCACCGACCAGGTAGCTGTCTAGATTTTGGAGGGTCCTGGGTTTGAATCACGGTCTGGTCTGATGCATGTTTTTCTCTCCTTTTATAAACATAGATGATTAATAACATGTTTTACTTAATAATAATAATGAAAATAATAATACTGGACGCAGGCAATATGCCTATATATCCAGATCTGGAATATCGTCAGACACTATGCTGACGTCCCGGCAATGAATAAGTTCATTATTGTCTATCTCATGGTTATAGAAACAATCAGGTTGTCCCCATTACTTATCCAGACGGGATTCAAATGTTTTGATTGTTGGTGAGGTGACGACAGTATCTGGTAGGGAGTTCCAGTGGTTAACAATACGTTCTTTAAAAACATATTTTCTTAAGACTTCTTAGTCCCATTTGTTAAGAATGTCAATTAGCTACTGTACAGATAGATTACATTGATTTTGGTGACCAATTACAATGCACCAACCTGTTTCCAGGCTTCTTTAATAAGGAAAAATAATGAGCCAAAAATAAGTTTCATACACTTACAAGTGCCTAGATGAAACTATTGGCTACAGTTGGACTCATAGTCGTCTATGTTAGAGGTACCTGATCAGTCGAGGTGAACCTATCGATACAAGTGCCGGGAGTTGAAGTGGTGCTGCTCGTTTAGACCTACATATAGGCCTATGTATCGGTGCACAGTCGTTGATAAAGCGCGCATAGGTCCGTGAAAGTACACGAAACACATGCGTTGTCGTGGAGAAGACAGGCATCAAAAGTTTAGCCTACTAGGCCGACAATACTGACCCTGGAGATTGTTGACATTTTTTACTACCATTCGGAACCGATCGCGAGGTCCTCCGAATTAGGGTTGTCTTTGAAATTAAGCGGCAATTTCGATTTGTCACTAACTTTACCAGATGGATGTGCGTTTCCCCATAAAAAAGACAAGGGTAGACCTACCTAAGGGACAGAAGAACGCCCGTCCCGTTCTATGCCTAATGGCATACAAAAAAATACTGAAAGTCCTCTTGAAACGTTCTTGCATCTGTAGTAGGACGAGGAAAAGTGATAAAGATAGTGCCGGCCCCGGGGCTCGAACCCGCGACCCATGGCTCTCCAGCCCGATGCTCTACCGCTGAGTTGACGCTTATAAGGCAACCTAAATAATCCACATCTTTTACACATTTTCTGTTTCTGTCATATAATTGCCTCCATCACCATGATGAAGATCATGCAATATTTATAACTAAGACGCGGTAATATCAATGTTACTCTGGTGTGTAAAGTTGAATTTATTCTAAGACGTGATGAAAACATATTAATCTTTATTCATTTAAAAAACACCTAAAGAGTGATTATCAATTACTGGCATATTTGCTAGTAAATAATGACCAACCTCCAACCAGAGTATGTGCAGTAGGCTTATTGATCATGTCCAGATTTTGTTCAGTCTTTATTAACCCAGTTTAAGCACGGAATTAGATTATCTAAGTCCGTGGTTTCAGCAAAAAACAGTTATATTCATGACATAAGTTATTATGTGGCACAGACTTTGCGGAATGCCCAACTTGGAACTTCGGCTGGTTATATCTATACTTACCCGTTTCTTGCTATTTTAACTATGATAATGTAATGAGCCAAAACTATTTTACAGCAAAATATAGCATCTTCTATATGGGAATGACGACGTCAAAAGTAACTTTCATAATGCAGACATAAAAATAGTCGTTTTTCAATAACATGTACAAATGTATGCATATATAATTGTAACTAATACAAACAACAATTCTCAGCGGTGCTAAAAAAAAATGATATCCAAATAATTATGATAAAAACGAAGTCAGGAACATTTTCTGAAAAAAATGAGAGAAAAATCACATGCGGTGTCGGTTCCCGTATAAAGGATCCTTTATCTGACATTGAATATAAGGGCTTAAAAACAACAGGAAAATAACAAAGTGTCAACCATTGCTCGACCTAAAATCTATAAATATTCGGCAAGATATAAACAAAGGAAACATTTACACACAGACCCTTAAAGATACAGAGATAATAAGACCAGGTGTTATGGAAGGGTAAGCGTCTTCTGTTTCTAGGTCAAATCCAAGTACTGTCATGTTCCCCAATCCATAAATCCGGTAGTGACAAATAATCAAAATTATTGACCTTCATAATTTATCGCACAAAGATATACCTATCACATTTCCCTATTAGATCATGAGTGCAACGTTCCCATAGTCTTCATTAACCAGCATCTTTTGAAATCCTGTTTTGTAAGTTGTCCGTCAACAATCGACATCTATCGCAGAAGTCATGACATCGGGAGGAAGTTCTTGAATACCGAATCAACTGAGGCCGTCCTTAAATGACCTTAGCTGTTAATTAAATGACCTTAACTGACCTTAGCTTAAATGACCTTAAATGACCTTAGCTTAAATGACCTTAAATGACCTTAGCTGTTAGGACGTTAAACAAAATCAAACAAACAAACAAAAAGTGACATGTAAATACCGTAGGTAGGGGAAGCAGAGATGCTACTATGAAGGAAAGGAAAGTTTGAGATTGGAAAGTTGAAGTCGTCAACAAAGACAGCTACTTTAAAGCTTCAACCCAGGCAGGGGAGGCGGATACATGCCAATCGTCATGCACACCGCACGAGTCATACTAGATGACAACTTAAACAAAAAATAAAATTAGACAAAGTATGAGGAATTACCTTCAGAATTTAAGTCATCCCAATGAGAATATCAGAATGACACCAATAACGCGGCAGGTGACCATAAGCACCACTTTGGCAAGGATGACATAAAGGAGAGTGGGTTTGACCATTCCTTGTCGTTACTTCCAGGACCAAACTAGGAGACATAGTTCCAGGTACAGTAAAATTTTAGAAGTCCCGAGAAGCAGAACAGTTAAGTATGGAACACATAGTTTAGTTTTTTCACTGCCTCTACATGGAACTCGCTGCCAGAGCATGTCAGATTATCTACTTCTTTAAGGTTGCCACTGTGCGATGTGCAGATGAGTTCCCTCCCTTCGCTGCCTCTGCTGTTTTATCCATTCTGCTTCAATGCTTTTAGTTAGTCATTATGCTTGTGTATGTGTAAATAATTTGTATGCGCTATTTGTGTTGCTTTGCTTTTATTTTGTGTAAAATGTATGTGCTGCTGATAATACATTGATTTATTTCTTGTAATTTCAATTCAAATTTGGTTGTTTGTTTTTTATGCAATATGTGCTATTTTTTATGTATATATTTATTTATTTGTGTTGTAATTATGTAATTTGTTGAAGGCATTGTGTGATAAGTGTGTTTTTCCGGGATGTTTTAAGTTATCTAGGAATTTATAAATAACCATGATGGCTCACTGTAGCCACCTTGTTTTGACTCTTTGCTTAAATGATTTTTATCCAAATGTTTGTGCCAAAATATATTCACACTACCTTACTTTTATACGCTTAACAATGTTTGTGTTTTAACAATGTCAAAGATGTGCATGCTTGTTATGTTTTATATAATGGCATTATGCTACCTCCGTTTTTATTTGTTTTTACCTTGTTTAACCATGTACCGACTTTTAAATAAAATTTAATTAACTACTCGACTTGAGAAACCATAGAAACCATATGTGTTTGAAGAAAGAGGAAATCCGTGGTGACGGAGGAGTTCTATGACGAGGAGTGTAGGACTTGTTTGACTTGGTATTATTACATCGTCCACGTCTCCTTCAAACTTATTACAACCACTGTGATCTCTGGCCGAAAGAGGAGCCCGCCAAAATTTATATATGAATATTTATATTAGCATATTACAGGTAGATTCACTTGTTTAAACTCAGACACTTTTTAAGAAAAAGACTATAGTCCCTATCAAAACAAGTTGCCCTACAGGTATTTAAAAATGTATGCTTTCAGGGAATGTACAACACCACGGAATTAGATTAGACCGTGACAACACATATCACTGGTTTGGTACAGCATGGAGCTTGGGTCGTGTTATTTATTTATCTTGCAAACCAGACTAAGTCACAGCTAGCACCTTATATAATGATCTGTTCCATGATAATTTAATGTCACACACTGTCAATACGGAAATACGATTTAAGAGTTCTATCACTTATTTTTTGCTTTTAACAATTTTTGAGATCAGAAGTTTAAATTGTGTCGCGAATTTCATGATTTCATCCAACTGGACCTGGACCTGATGCTCTGTGGCAGGCTGGAATTAACCCAGCAAGAAAATGAATAATATGTCAACTCACCAATATATACATCGGTTTCGTGGAGCTACGTGCTGTTTGGTTGAACATTCTGAAATTACCGTGCGTCACATATCAAAACTGGTGAATATCTAGGTCGCCATGATGAAATGTTTGCATCGTTTTATCATAACTAAGTGTCCTTGCCCTATGACACAGATATACGGTGAGGCGCCTAGTAAAACAGTGAGCAACACTGATCGAAAGAAAAGGGGATACGGGACAACCATGGACAAGCCAGGAAAATACCCTGTCTGTAAGTAATCACGGTCTGTCACTTAGGTAGGCGATTCTTACAGTACACAGTACAGTGTCCGTAAGTAATCACGGTCTGTCTCTTAGGTAGGCGATTTTACAGTAGACAGTACAGTGTCCGTAAGTAATCACGGTCTGTCTCTTAGGTAGGCGATTTTACAGTAGACAGTACAGTGTCCGTAAGTAATCACGGTCTGTCACTTAGGTAGGCGATTCTCACAGTACACAGTACAGTGTCCGTAAGTCATCACGGTCTGTCTCTTAGGTAGGCGATTTTACAGTAGACAGTACAGTGTCCGTAAGTAATCACGGTCTGTCACTTAGGTAGGCGATTCTCACAGTACACAGTACAGTGTCCGTAAGTAATCACGGTCTGTCTCTTAGGTAGGCGATTTTACAGTACACAGTACAGTGTCCGTAAGTAATCACGGTTTGTCACTTAGGTAGGCGACTCTCACAGTACACAGCACAGTGTCCGTAAGTGATCACGGTCTGTCTCTTAGGCAGGCGATTTTACAGTACAAAGTACAAGGTCCGTAAGTAATCACGGTCTGTCCCTTAGGTAGGCGATTCTCACACTACACAGTACAGTGTCTGTAAGTAATCACGGTCTGACTCTTAGGTAGGCGATTCTCACACTACACAGTACAGTGTCTGTAAGTAATCACGGTCTGTCCCTTAGGTAGGCGATTCTTACAGTACACGATACAGTGTCCGTAAGTAGTACGGTACAAAATACACTGTCGGTATGATCACGGTACACAATATACTGTCAGTAAGTAGTTACTGTAAACAATACACTGTCGGTAAGTAGTCACGGTACACAATATACTGTCAGTAAGTAGTACGGTACACAATATACTGTCAGTAAGTAGTACGGTACACAATACACTGTCAGTAAGTAGTCACGGTACACAATACACTGTCAGTAAGTAGTACGGTACACAATATACTGTCAGTAAGTAGTACGGTACACAATACACTGTCAGTAAGTAGAACGGTACACAATACACTGTCAGTAAGTAGTCACGGTACACAATATACTGTCGGTAAATAGTACGGTACACAATACACTGTCAGTAAGTAGTCACGGTACACAATACACTGTCAGTAAGTAGTACGGTACACAATACACTGTCAGTAAGTAGTACGGTACACAATACACTGTCAGTAAGTAGTACGGTACACAATACACTGTCAGTAAGTAGTACGGTACACAATACACTGTCAGTAAGTAGTACGGTACACAATACACTGTCAGTAAGTAGTACGGTACACAATACACTGTCAGTAAGTAGTACGGTACACAATACACTGTCAGTAAGTAGTACGGTACACAATACACTGTCAGTAAGTAGTACGGTACACAATACACTGTCAGTAAGTAGTACGGTACACAATACACTGTCAGTAAGTAGTACGGTACACAATACACTGTCAGTAAGTAGTACGGTACACAATACACTGTCAGTAAGTAGTACGGTACACAATACACTGTCAGTAAGTAGTACGGTACACAATACACTGTCAGTAAGTAGTACGGTACACAATACACTGTCAGTAAGTAGTACGGTACACAATACACTGTCAGTAAGTAGTACGGTACACAATATACTGTCAGTAAGTAGTACGGTACACAATATACTGTCAGTAAGTAGTACGGTACACAATATACTGTCAGTAAGTAGTCACGGTACACAATACACTGTCAGTAAGTAGTACGGTACACAATACACTGTCAGTAAGTAGTACGGTACACAATACACTGTCAGTAAGTAGTACGGTACACAATACACTGTCAGTAAGTAGTACGGTACACAATACACTGTCAGTAAGTAGTACGGTACACAATACACTGTCAGTAAGTAGTACGGTACACAATACACTGTCAGTAAGTAGTACGGTACACAATACACTGTCAGTAAGTAGTACGGTACACAATACACTGTCAGTAAGTAGTACGGTACACAATACACTGTCAGTAAGTAGTACGGTACACAATACACTGTCAGTAAGTAGTACGGTACACAATACACTGTCAGTAAGTAGTACGGTACACAATACACTGTCAGTAAGTAGTACGGTACACAATACACTGTCAGTAAGTAGTACGGTACACAATACACTGTCAGTAAGTAGTACGGTACACAATACACTGTCAGTAAGTAGTACGGTACACAATACACTGTCAGTAAGTAGTACGGTACACAATACACTGTCAGTAAGTAGTACGGTACACAATACACTGTCAGTAAGTAGTACGGTACACAATACACTGTCAGTAAGTAGTACGGTACACAATATACTGTCAGTAAGTAGTACGGTACACAATATACTGTCAGTAAGTAGTCACGGTACACAATACACTGTCAGTAAGTAGTACGGTACACAGTACACTGTCAGTAAGAAGTCACGGTACACAATACACTGTCAGTAAGTAGTACGGTACACAATACACTGTCAGTAAGTAGTACGGTACACAATACACTGTCAGTAAGTAGTACGGTACACAATACACTGTCAGTAAGTAGTACGGTACACAATACACTGTCAGTAAGTAGTACGGTACACAATACACTGTCAGTAAGTAGTACGGTACACAATACACTGTCAGTAAGTAGTACGGTACACAATACACTGTCAGTAAGTAGTACGGTACACAATACACTGTCAGTAAGTAGTACGGTACACAATACACTGTCAGTAAGTAGTACGGTACACAATACACTGTCAGTAAGTAGTACGGTACACAATACACTGTCAGTAAGTAGTACGGTACACAATACACTGTCAGTAAGTAGTACGGTACACAATACACTGTCAGTAAGTAGTACGGTACACAATACACTGTCAGTAAGTAGTACGGTACACAATACACTGTCAGTAAGTAGTACGGTACACAATATACTGTCAGTAAGTATTACGGTACACAATACACTGTCAGTAAGTAGTACGGTACACAATACACTGTCAGTAAGTAGTACGGTACACAATACACTGTCAGTAAGTAGTACGGTACACAATACACTGTCAGTAAGTAGTACGGTACACAATACACTGTCAGTAAGTAGTACGGTACACAATACACTGTCAGTAAGTAGTACGGTACACAATACACTGTCAGTAAGTAGTACGGTACACAATACACTGTCAGTAAGTAGTACGGTACACAATACACTGTCAGTAAGTAGTACGGTACACAATACACTGTCAGTAAGTAGTACGGTACACAATACACTGTCAGTAAGTAGTACGGTACACAATACACTGTCAGTAAGTAGTACGGTACACAATACACTGTCAGTAAGTAGTACGGTACACAATACACTGTCAGTAAGTAGTACGGTACACAATACACTGTCAGTAAGTAGTACGGTACACAATACACTGTCAGTAAGTAGTACGGTACACAATATACTGTCAGTAAGTAGTACGGTACACAATATACTGTCAGTAAGTAGTACGGTACACAATACACTGTCAGTAAGTAGTACGGTACACAATACACTGTCAGTAAGTAGTACGGTACACAATACACTGTCAGTAAGTAGTACGGTACACAATACACTGTCAGTAAGTAGTACGGTACACAATACACTGTCAGTAAGTAGTACGGTACACAATACACTGTCAGTAAGTAGTACGGTACACAATACACTGTCAGTAAGTAGTACGGTACACAATACACTGTCAGTAAGTAGTACGGTACACAATACACTGTCAGTAAGTAGTACGGTACACAATACACTGTCAGTAAGTAGTACGGTACACAATACACTGTCAGTAAGTAGTACGGTACACAATACACTGTCAGTAAGTAGTACGGTACACAATACACTGTCAGTAAGTAGTACGGTACACAATACACTGTCAGTAAGTAGTACGGTACACAATACACTGTCAGTAAGTAGTACGGTACACAATATACTGTCAGTAAGTAGTACGGTACACAATACACTGTCAGTAAGTAGTACGGTACACAATACACTGTCAGTAAGTAGTCACGGTACACAATACACTGTCAGTAAGTAGTACGGTACACAATACACTGTCAGTAAGTAGTCACGGTACACAATACACTGTCAGTAAGTAGTACGGTACACAATATACTTACAGTAAGTAATCACTGTACACAATACACTGTCATTAAGTAGTACGGTTCACAATACACTGTCAGTAAGAAGTCACGGTACACAATATACTGTCGGTAAGTAGTACGGTACACAATATACTGTCAGTAAGTAGTACGGTACACAATATCCTTACAGTAAGTAATCACTGTACACAATACACTGTCAGTAAGTAGTCACGGTACACAATATACTGTCGGTAAGTAGTACGATACACAGTACACTGTCAGTAAGTAGTACGGTACACAATATAGTTACAGTAAGTAATCACTGTACACAATACACTGTCAGTAAGTAGTCACGGTTCACAATACACTGTCAGTAAGTAGTACGGTACGCAATACACTGTCGGTAAGTAGTACGGTACACAATATACTGTCAGTAAATAGTATGGTACACAATACACTGTCAGTAAGTAGTACGGTACACAATACACTGTCAGTAAGTAGTACGGGACACAATACACTGTCAGTAAGTAGTCACGGTTCACAATACACTGTCAGTAAGTAGTACGGTACGCAATACACTGTCAGTAAGTAGTACGGTACACAATATACTGTCAGTAAGTAGTACGATACACAATACACTGTCAGTAAGTAGTACGGTACGCAATACACTGTCGGTAAGTAGTACAGTACACAATATACTGTCAGTAAATAGTATGGTACACAATAGACTGTCAGTAAGTAGTACGGTACACAATACACAGTCAGTAAGTAGTACGGTACACAATACACTGTCAGTAAGAAGTCAGGGTTCACAATACACTGTCAGGAAGTAGTCACGGTACACAATATACTGTTACATTATTGAAGTAAATAGTCGCAATAAAGAATTTAGTGTTAATATTTTGTCACGATGGAAACCTGTTTTGGCAGTAGAGAATATTTTTTGTTAAAGACGCGTTCCTTTTAAGACAGTGGCAATGGAGGTCGTGAAAATGTTTTTGTTTTAGTTGGTTTTAATATTGAGGTACTGGAATGTCGTTCTAAGTACAATGTTAGTCTGTTTACCTGATTAGACAGTCGAGGTCCGGGAATGTCGTTGGTTGTAGGTCTGTTTACCTGATTAGACAGTGGAGGTCCGGGAATGTTGTTGTTTGTTTGGTCTGTTTACCTGATTAGACAGTGGAGGTCCAGGAATGTCGTTGGTTGTAGGTCTGTTGACCTGATTAGACAGTGGAGGTCCAGGAATGTCGTTGGTTGTAGATCTGTTTACCTGATTAGACAGTGGAAGTCTAGGAATGTTGTTGGTCGTAGGTCTGTTTACCTGATTAGGCAGTGGAGGTCCGGGAATGTCGTTGGTTGTAGGTCTGTTTACCTGATTAGACAGTGGATGTCCTGGAATGTCGTTGGTTGTAGGTTTGTTTACCTGATTAGAC
Organism: Mizuhopecten yessoensis; assembly: GCF_002113885.1. Lineage (NCBI taxonomy): Eukaryota > Metazoa > Mollusca > Bivalvia > Pectinida > Pectinidae > Mizuhopecten > Mizuhopecten yessoensis. The sequence goes on from NW_018408839.1 coordinate 51,662, forward strand.
AGTGGAGGTCCGGGAATGTCGTTGGTTGTAGGTCTGTTTACCTGATTAGACAGTGGAGGTCCAGGAATGTCGTTGGTTGTAGGTCTGTGTAGCCGATTAGACAGTGGAGGTCCGGGAATGTTGTTGGTTGTAGGTCTGTTTACCTGATTAGACAGTGGAGGTCCGGGAATGTTATTTGTTGCAGGTCTGTTTACCTGATTAGACAGTGGAGGTCCGGGAATGTCGTTGGTTGTTGGTCTGTTTACCTGTTAGAGGTCCGGGAATGTCGTTGGTTGTTGGTCTGTTTACCTGATTAGACACTGGAGGTCCAGGAATGTCGTTGGTTGTAGGTCTGTTTACCTGATTAGACAGTGGAGGTCCGGGAATGTCGTTGGTTGTTGGTCTGTTTACCTGATTAGACAGTGGAGGTCCAGGAATGTCGTTGGTTGTAGGTCTGTTTACCTGACTAGACACTGGAGGTCCGGGAATGTTGTTGGTTGTAGGTCTGTTTACCTGATTAGACAGTGGAGGTCCAGGAATATTTTTGTTTGTTGGTCTGTTTACCTGATTAGTCAGTGGAGGTCCGGGAATGTTGTTGGTGGTAGGTCTGTTTACCTGATTAGACAGTGGAGGTCCGGGAATGTTGTTGATTGTAGATACGTATCACTTGTTTAACAGTGGAAATTCCAGAATGTTGTTGATTGTAGATACGTATCACTTGTTTAACAGTGGATATCCCGGAGCGTGATCTGATGTATTATACCGGTCCAGACGGGAAAACCTTCACCCACTGGAAAGTGGACGGTCATACCGATATGGTATTACCATACAACGATTCCTACAAGAGTGGACTCTTTCCTGACCTGCGGATAAATCTACCAAAAATCAAGGACATGCAATGCAGAGCTGACGACATATTTCTTTGTGCCTACGCAAAAGCAGGTAAAGTTTCCATATCCTCACCAGTCTCTTTAGCTATTTTAAGAATTAGAGAGAATATTTGTACCAACTCTTTTATTCAGGAACATTCGAGCCAAGTCAAATAATATTTGTTCATAAAAAAAGAGTACAATTAATTGAAAAGAAAGAAAGTGAGTATTACCTCAAAAATACCACAGCTGGAAGGAAGTCAAGTTGAATAACCAAATCATATCATTGGGGAGTAGAAACACTTCTTGAATTATAAATTGATTCTGGTCCGGACTCAAAGATTTGGAATCGATTATCCCTAACTCTTAAATGCAAACTGAAGGTTAACATCACAGAATAACGCTCATCTCCCAAAGTATCACCGGTAGCAAAACGTTCAATATTTAATCGGTTCAAACACGTGCGTCCCAAGTGATTTTATAAAACAAAATCAACGAACATATCATTCACCTTTCACGATTTAGATATAACTACAATGTCTACATTATACATTGGTACAGCTGTGTTACATATGTAGAATGCTCATTATCAAGTTTCCTTCGAACGCAACCTGATGAATGTATCTGGTCTAGGTAGAACCCTACAACAATAACATTGCCCCTCAGTTCGACTGTATTGCGTTGGTATGACCCAACATCAGTGCGACTGTACTACATGTACAATGACCTTGGCCCATTATCAGTACGAGTATATCAATGACCTTGACCAAACCCTCATTACGACTGCATTACAATGGCCTTGGCCCAACCTCATAACGACTGTATTACAATGTCCTTGATCTACCCCCAGAACGACTGTATTACAATGGCCTTGACCCACCCTCAGAACGACTGTATTACAATGGCCTTGACCCGCCCTCAGAACGACTGTATTACAATGGCCTTGACCAACCCTCAGAACGACTGTTTTACAATGGCCTTGACCCACCCTCAGAATGACTGTATTACAATGGCCTTGACCCACCCTAAGAACGACTGTATTACAATGTTCTTGACCCAACCCCAGTACGACTGTATTGCAATGGCTTTGACCCACCCTCAGAACGACTGTATTACAATGGTCTTGACCCAACCCCAGTACGACTGTATTACAATGTCCTTGACCTACCCTCAGAACGACTGTATTACAATGGCCTTGACCCCCCCTCAGAACGACTGTATTACAATGGTTCTGACCAAACCCTCATTACGACTGTATTACAATGGCCTTGGCCCACCCTCAGAACGACTGTATTACAATGGTCTTGACCCACCCTCAGAACGACTGTATTACAAAGGCCTTGACCCACCCCCAGAACGACTGTATTACAATGTTCTTGACCCAACCCCAGTACGACTGTATTACAATGGCCTTGACCCACCCCCAGTACGACTGTTATACAATGGCCTTCCTTACAATGTCCTTGATCTACCCCCAGAACGACTGTATTATAATGGCCTTGACCCACCCTCAGAACGACTGTGTTACAATAGCCTTGACCCACCCTCAGAATGACTGTATTACAATGGCCTTGACCCACCCTAAGAACGACTGTATTACAATGTTCTTGACCCAACCCCAGTACGACTGTATTACAATGGCCTTGACCCACCCCCAGTACGACTGTTATACAATGGCCTTCCTTACAATGTCCTTGATCTACCCCCAGAACGACTGTATTACAATGGCCTTGTCCCACCCTCAGAACGACTGTATTACAATGTTCTGGACCCACCCTCAGAACGACTGTATTACAATGGTTTTGACCAAACCCTCATTACGACTGTATTACAATGGCCTTGGCCCACCCTCAGAACGACTGTATTACAAGGTTCTTGACCCAACCCCAGTACGACTGTATTGCAATGGCCTTGACCCACCCTCAGAACGACTGTATTACAATGTTCTTGACCCAACCCCAGTACGACTGTATTGCAATGGCTTTGACCCACCCTCAGAACGACTGTATTACAATGGCCTTCACCCACCCTCACAACAACTGTATAACAATGGCCCTGACCCACCCTCAGAACGACTGTATTACAACGGCCTTGACCCACCCTCAGGACGACTGTTTTACAATGGCCTTGACCCACCCTCAGAACGACTGTATTACAACGGCCTTGACCCACCCTCAGAAGGACTGTATTACCATGGCCTTGACCCACCCTCAAAACGACTGTATTACAATGGCCTTGACCCAACCCCAGTACGAGTGTCTTACAATAACTTTGTTTTACAATGTCCTTGACCTATCCTCAGAACGACTGCACTACAATGGCATTGACCCACCCTCAGAACGACTGTATTACAATGGCCTCGATTCACCTTCAGTACGTCTGTATTACAATGGCCTTGACCCACCCTCAGAACGACTGTTATACAATGGTACTGACCCACCCTCAGAACGACTGTATTACAATGGCCCTGACCCACCCTCAGAACGTCTGTATTACAATGGCCTTGACCCACCCTCAGAACGACTGTATTACAATGGCCTTGACCCACCCTCAGAACGACTGTATTACAATGGCGTCGGACTATCCCCAGTACGACTGTATTACAATGGCCTTGACCCACCCCCAGTACGACTGTTATACAATGGCCTACACCCAACCTCATTACGACTGTATTACAATAGCCTTGACCCATCCCCAAAACAACTGTATTACAATGGCCTTCACCCACCCTCAGAGCGACTGTATTATAATGGTCTTGATCCTACCTCAGAGCGACTTTATTACAATGACCTGACTCATCCTCAGAACGACTGTATTACAATGGCCTTGTCTCATCCCCAATACGACCGTATTACAATGGCCTCGACACCCTCCCAGTACGACTGTTATACAATGGCCCTGACCCACCCTCTGAACGACTGTATTACAATAACTGTGACCCACCCTCAGTACGGCTGTATTACAATGGCCTTGACTCACCCCCAGTACGACTGTTATACAATGGCCTTCCCCCAATCTCATTACGATTGTATTACAATAGCCTTGACCCATCCCCAATACAACTGTATCACAATGGCCTTCACCCACCATCGGAGCGACTGTATTATTATGGTCTTGATCCTACCTCAGAACGACTTTATTACAATTACCTGACTTACCCTCAGAACGATTGTATTACAATGGCCTTGTCTCATCCCCAATACGACTGTATTACAATGGCCTTAACCCACCCTCAGAACGACTGCATTATAATGGCCCTGACCCACCCCTAATACGACTGTAATACAATGGCATTGACCCACCCTCAGAACGACTGTATTGTGATGGCCTTGGCCCATGCCCAGTACGACAGTATTACAATGGCCTTGACCCACCCTCAGAACGACTATATTACAATAACTTTGACCAACCCTCAGCACGACTGTATTACAATGGTCTTGACCCACCCTCAGAACGAATGTACAACAATGGCCTTTTCCCATCCCCAGTCAGACTGTATTACAATGGCCTTGACTCATCCCCAGTACGACTGTATTACAATGGCCTTGACCCACCCTCACAACAACTGTATAACAATGGCCCTGACCCACCCTCAGAACGACTGTATTACAATGGCCTTCACCCACCCTCACAACAACTGTATAACAATGGCCCTGACCCACCCTCAGAACGACTGTATTACAATGGCCTTCACCCACCCTCAGAGCGACTGTATTATAATGGTCTTGGTCCTACCTCAGAACGACTTTATTACAATGACCTGAACCACCCTCAGAACGACTGTATTACAATGGTCTTGATCCTACCTCAGAACGACTGTATTACAATGTTCTTGACCCACCCTCATAACAACTGTATTACAATGGCAATGACCCACCATCAGAACGACTGTATTACAATGGCCTTCACCCACCCTCAAAACAACTGTATAACAATGGCCCTGACCCACCCTCAGATCGACTGCATTACAATGGCCTTGACCCACCCTCAGAACGACTGTATTACAATGGCCTTGACCCACCCCAAGAACGAATGTATAACATTGGCCTTTTCCCATCCCCAGTCCGACTGTATTACGATCCTACCTCAGAACGACTTTATTACAATGACCTGACCCCCAATCTCATTACGATTGTATTACAATAGCCTTGACCCATCCCGTATACAAATGTATTACAATGGCCTTCACCCACCCCTTAGAGCGACTGTATTATTATGTTCTTGATCGTACATAACAATGGCCCTGACCCACCCTCAGATCGACTGTATTACAATGGCCTTGACCCACCCTCATAACAACTGTATTACAATGGCAATGACCCACAATCAGAACGACCAATGGCCTTGACCCACCCCCAGTACGACTGCTATACAATGGCCTTCCCCCAATCTCATTACGAATGTATTACAATAGCCTTGAACCATCCCGTATACAACTGTATTACAATGGCCTTCACCCACCCTCAGAGCGACTGTATTATAATGGTCTTGATCCTACCTCAGAACGACTGTATTACAATGTTCTTGACCCACCCTCAAAACAACTGTATTACAATGGCAATGACCCACCATCAGAACGACCAATGGCCTTGACCCACCCCCAGTACGACTGTTATACAATGGCCTTCCCCCAATCTCATTACGATTGTATTAAAATAGCCTTGACCCATCCCGTATACAACTGTATTACAATGGCCTTCACCCACCCCTTAGAGCGACTGTATTATTATGTTCTTGATCGTACATAACAATGGCCCTGACCCACCCTCAGATCGACTGCATTACAATGGCCTTGACCCTCCCTCAGAACGACTGTATTACAATGGCCTTGTCTCATCCCCATTACGCCTGTATTACAATGGCCTTGACCCACCCCCAGTACGACTGTTATACAATGGCCTAGACCCACCCTCAGAACGACTGTTATACGATGACCTTAACCCAGCCTCATAACGACTGTATTACAATGGCCCTGACCAAACATCAGAACAACTGTATAACAATGGCCGTGACCCACCCTCAGAACGACTGTATTACAATGGTCTTGATCCTACCTCAGAACGACTGTATTACAATGTTCCTGACCCCCCCTCATAACAACTGTATTACAATGGCAATGACCAACCATCAGAACGACTGTATTACAATGGCCTTCACCCGCCCTCAAAACAACTGTATAACAATGGCCCTGCCCCCCCCTCAGATCGACTGCATTACAATGGCCTTGACCCTCCCTCAGAACGACTGTATTACAATGGCCTTGTCTCATCCCCATTACGCCTGTATTACAATGGCCTTGACCCACCCCCAGTACGGCTGTTATACAATGGCCTTCCCCCAATCTCATTACGATTGTATTAAAATAGCCTTGACCCATCCCGTATACAACTGTATTACAATGGCTTCACCCACCCTCAGAGCGACTGTATTATAATGGTCTTGATCCTACCTCAGAACGACTGTATTACAATGTTCTTGTCCCTCCCTCATAACAACTGTATTACAATGGCAATGACCCACCATCAGAACGCCTGTATTACAATGGCCTTCACCCACCCTCAAAACAACCGTATAACAATGGCCCTGACCCACCCTCAGATCGACTGCATTACAATGGCCTTGACCCCCCCTCAGAACGACTGTATTACAATGGCCTTGACCCACCCCCAGTACGACTGCTATACAATGGCCTTCCCCCAATCTCATTACGAATGTATTACAATAGCCTTGAACCATCCCGTATACAACTGTATTACAATGGCCTTCACCCACCCTCACAACAACTGTATAACAATGGCCCTGACCCACCGTATTACAATGGCGTCGGACTATCCCCAGTACGACTGTATTACAATGGCCTTGACCCGCCCTCAGAACGACTGTATTACAATGGCCATGACCCACTATCAGAACGACTGTATTACAATGGCCTTGACCCACCCCAAGAACGAATGTATAACATTGGCCTTTTCCCATCCCCAGTCCGACTGTATTACGATCCTACCTCAGAACGACTTTATTACAATGACCTGACCCACCCTCAGAACGACTGTATTACAATGGCCTTGTCCCCATTACGACTGTATTACAATGGCCTTGACCCCCCCCCAGTACGACTGTTATACAATGGCCTTCCCCCAATGTCATTACGGTTGTATTACAATAGCCTTGACCCATCCCGTATACAAATGTATTACAATGGCCTTCACCCACCCCTTAGAGCGACTGTATTATTATGTTCTTGATCGTACTCAGAACGACTTTATTACAATTACCTGACTCATCCTCAGAACGACTGTATTACAATGGCCTTGTCTCATCCCCATTACGCCTGTATTACAATGGCCTTGACCCACCCCCAGTACGGCTGTTATACAATGGCCTTCCCCCAATCTCATTACGATTGTATTAAAATAGCCTTGACCCATCCCGTATACAACTGTATTACAATGGCCTTCACCCACCCCTTAGAGCGACTGTATTATTATGGTCTTGATCGTACTCAGAACGACTTTATTACAATTACCTGACTCATCCTCAGAACGACTGTATTACAATGGCCTTGTCTCATCCCCATTACGACTGTATTACAATGGCCTTGACCCACCCTCAGAACGACTGTATTACAATGGCCTTGGACTATCCCCATTAAGACTGTTTTACAATGGCCTTGACCCACCCCCAGAACGACTGTTTTACAATGGCCTTGACCCACCCTCAGAACGACTGTATTACAATGGCCTTGACCCACCCTCAGAACGACTGTATTAAAATGGCATTGACCCACCCTTATAACAACTGTATTACAATGGTCTTGACCCACACTCAGAACGACTGTATTACAATGGCCTTGACCCACCCTCAGAACGACTGTATTACAATGGCCTTGGACTATCCCCATTACGACTGTATTACAATGGCCTTGACCCACCCCCAGTACGACTGTTATACAATGGCCTTCCCCCAATCTCATTACGATTGTATTACAATAGCCTTGACCCATCCCGTATACAACTGTATTACAATGGCCTTCACCCACCCCTTAGAGCGACTGTATTATTATGGTCTTGATCGTACTCAGAACGACTTTATTACAATTACCTGACTCATCCTCAGAACGACTGTATTACAATGGCCTTGTCTCATCCCCATTACGACTGTATTACAATGGCCTTGACCCACCCTCAGAACGACTGTATTACAATGGCCTTGGACTATCCCCATTAAGACTGTTTTACAATGGCCTTGACCCACCCCCAGAACGACTGTTTTACAATGGCCTTGACCCACCCTCAGAACGACTGTATTACAATGGCCTTGACCCACCCTCAGAACGACTGTATTAAAATGGCATTGACCCACCCTTATAACAACTGTATTACAATGGTCTTGACCCACACTCAGAACGACTGTATTACAATGGCCTTGACCCACCCTCAGAACGACTGTATTACAATGGCCTTGGACTATCCCCATTACGACTGTATTACAATGGCCTTGACCCACCCCCAGTACGACTGTTATACAATGGCCTTCCCCCAATCTCATTACGATTGTATTACAATAGCCTTGACCCATCCCCAATACAACTGTATTACAATGGCCTTCACCCAACCCCAGAGCAACTGTATTATTATGGTCTTGATCCTACCTCAGAACGACTTTATTACAATTACCTGACTCACCCTCAGAACGACTGTATTACAATGGCCTTGTCTCATCCCCAATACGACTGTATTACAATGGCATTAACCCACCCTCAGAACGACTGCATTATAATGGCCCTGACCCACCCCTAATACGACTGTAATACAATGGCATTGACCCACCCTCAGAACGACTGTATTATGATGGTCTTGGCCCATCCCCAGTACGACAGTATTACAATGGCCTTGACCCACCCTCAGAACGACTGTATTACAATAACTTTGACCAGCCCTCAGCACGACTGTATTACAATGGTCTTGACCCACCCTCA